>NC_056726.1:1210861924-1211161924 GCF_019279795.1 Protopterus annectens
TAGAGAAAAATCTCTTGGCAATTGTGCTTGCATGTTCGAAGTTCCATGATTATATTTATGGTAGACCTATCCAGATTGAAATTGATGACCAATCTCTAGTCACTATTTTGAGAAAGCCTATGCATACAGCCCCAGCCAGATTGCAACGCATGATGTTCAGATTGCAAAAGTACAATTTCAATCTTGTCTATGTGAATGGCAAACTTCTTTATCTTGCTGATACATTGTCCAGATCATCCGGAAATATCACTGAACAGCATGAAGATTGGAAACTTGATTTTGAAGTAATGGAAGTGAGAAATTTTTCTTCCACACATTTTGATAAGCTTAGAAATCATACAGCCACAGATCCAGTTCTTCAGAAGCTCAACTACTTTATCAGTTGAGGATGGCCATCAAAGGAATCTTGTTTACCTCATGACCTGCGACCTTATTTTCCCTACAGAAATGAGATTTTGTTTGACAATGGTATTATCATGAAAGTTCCAAAACTGATTGTTCTAAAGTCCTTGCAGCAAGAATATATTACTATTTTGCATCGTGGCCACTCAGGAGCAAATTCTACCAAAGGAAGGGTGAAAGGACTAGTATTTTGGCCTTCTGTGTCACAGGATATTGACAGAGTACTTTCATCTTGTTTTGTATTTAATAGTATTAAGCCACATCAACAGAAGGAACCACTTCAGCTTAACCAGATTCCTGAACTCCCTTGGCCAACAGTGGTTACAGACATTTTTGAGTGTAATGGTGAACATTACTGTGAACATTACTTGATGTTAGTAATCAAATTGGTTTGAGATTGACCTACTTCCTAAGCTAGCATCCAGTACTGTCATTACTAAGATGAAGCGCCATTTTGCAGTTCGCACAAAGTTAATTCTGACAATAGTACGCAGTTTATAAGCCAACAGTTCAAAAGATTTGCCAAAGAGTGGGAGTTTACTCATGTTACAAGTAACAGAGTATCCACAGTCAAATGGTTTGGCAGAATGTGCAGTTTAAACAATTACTAGTGAAGTCAAAATGAGACAATAGTGATGTTTTCATGAATCTCTTGAATCTCAGAAATGTTCCTCATAATAAACATCTTGATTCACCTGCAAAGAGACTTCTGCCAAGACAAACCAGAACCACATTACCTATTAGTAGCAAATTATTGGTTCCATGTGTCAAGAACAACAGATCAGCAAAAGCCAATCTGTTGAAGAAGTACTTATCCCAGAAGTCCTGTTATGATAAGACCAGCAAACCCCTCGATCCATTACATGAAGAAGAGATAGTGAGAATGCAGATGACAAAAGGTTTTGCTCGGATTGGAGTCATGAAGAGTGTATGTTCAGAACCAAAGTTGTACATTGTGGAATCGCAAGGAACATAATTTAGGTGGAATCAGAAACATTTGATCCCAGTGTCTGAGCCTGTAGTGAAGCATCATACCTGCAAGAATGATTCTATATCTCAGAATGAGTTATCCAGTGTTCCAGTTCCAGAGAATGTTCCAGTAAATTTCCCTGTTCCTGAGAAGAATCCTGAAGTTCTGGAATCTGTTTACCTATGACTGTTCCTGTTGCTAAACCCAGTTCTCATTGCTATATCACTAGATCAGGTCTTATTTGTAGACCATGTTCCAGATACACAGCAACTTGAACATAAGGACATAAGCACTGGGTCTATTTCTTATTGTTTGTACAATTGCATGTCTCTATTCTCAAATGTCTATATTATGGGCAATTCATTGAAGAGGGAGGCTGTACATCAATACGTGTATACACCTTTAAGAAGCTTTCTAGGGGCTTGCACAAGTGTATAAATATTGAGCATGTGCAAGCCTGACTGCCATTTTGTAGTAAGTTGTTGAGGTGTAAGCATGCATGTCTGTGTAGTTTATCAGTTAATCAGTTTGTTTATATCTATCCTGATGTGTTTCTACATAATAAAGCAGATAAACAAACTACCACGCCTATTCGTCTTTACCTGTAAAGCTAGACGAGCTTCAAAACTCATCAAATAATTTATTTATAAAACATATAGTAGTCAGAAGAATGTTAAAAAAGCCCTCCTAATACATTCAAAGAATCAGCTGAATTCCAACTGGCTGGCAGTCTGCTTTACAAAGCTGATGTCATCTCGCACACCCCTACATGTGATGACGTGAGCAAAAACGTCGAGGTGGATTCCAAAAAAAATGGAACATTCAGGAATAAAGGGGGCCACTCATGAATTTGTGGGATCCCATTATTTTGCCCTCACAACTGGTAAATACTGAAGAATTTGGCATGGTTGAGAGGTATGGTCCCAATACTTTCAATGAATCAGCTGAATTCTGACTGGCTGGCAGTCTGCCTCACAAAGCTGACTTCATCACCTCCCCACATGTGATGATGTCAGCAAAAAATGGGGGGGGGTTAAAAAAAAGGCAGGAAATTTTGGAATGAAGGGGGCCACTCGGGAATTCATGGCACTCCATTTTTGCCCTCAAAACTAGTAAATACCAAGGAATTTGGTACATTTGAGAGGTGTGAGCCTATTTCTGCTTCTAGGGTGGCACCTATAGATGGCACCTCATAGACAGGCCAAATTGTTACTACTCACAAAATTGCTCTGCTAATAACAACCATCTAAGTATGCTTAATAAGAGTACTTGGGTTTTTACACAACTAGGTTTCTATTGCCTCAAGTATAGTCAAAGCCATGTACTACAACTTACCAATACAATGTGTGAGAGATGCAAGTATACAACGAAACTAGAATAAATACTGTCTCTCTTAGGTAACAGGTTGTCTGTACACACACTTCAGCTCAGCAGCAAACCAAGTGCACAGCACACAAACCCACACAAGCAGAAGTACTCAATAGCAGCTTACTAAAAGAGGAGAGACCTCACAAATGCAAACCTTATGCACACATGACAGTCCCAAAAGAAACCACTACAGATAAAAACAAACTTAACAGTGTCTCACCCATTAAGACCTTAAGGCAAAATACCTCAAAAACCAATGTCATGGTCATAGGTGGATCCATAGAGAGACACACAGATGTCTCCCTCACCAGGTTGTACAAGGAGAAAGGCATGGTCATCTACCTGTCAGGTGCCAGGATCTGCAAAGTCATGCATGCACTCAAGTCTCTCAACAACAAAGTACTGTTATGCAAAGTCTTACCATAATGGTAGATGTGATGTTCTAGCCTTCACAGCTGCAATATTCTAATATATGGTGCTGCAGTAGTTCAGTAGTTAACATTGTTGCCTCAGAGCAAGAGATTATTAGGTTCGATTCTCAGGTGGGGTGCCTTTTGTGTGGAGTCTACACGTCCTCCTTGTGTTTGTGTGGATCTCCTTTTCCATTCCAAAGACATGCATCTGGAATATTTCTCTCTGGGCCTCCACTGAAAATAGGCTCTATGCTAGTCGGACTTTCCTGGTTCATTGGTTCATAGGTAGGTACTAGACTATCAGCCCTGGGGCCTATACAAGCACAGCCAAAAAGGTACCCTGGCTTTTGCCACCCAAGAAAATTATTTTCCTGTGCCACTGTCGAGCAGAGCCACAGAGGTGATCCCCAGGGTGAATTTCCTACTTCCCATCCAATCATCAAGATTTTTCTTGAAGAGTGCTAATGAGGAGCTTTGTTTGATATAGATAGGTAGTTTATTCCAGAGTATGGGAAGTCTCTGGGACAGGAATCTATCCTTCCGGCATGTTCTGTTTATTGCGATGACAAGGTTTAGGTCCCTAGAGCATGTAGCTTGGAGGGATTGGGATTTCTTTAAGTGGAGCATGTCCAACAGCTCTGGGTTTGACATAGCTTTGTATGTTAGGCAGAGATCACCTCTGAGTAGGCGATATGCGACGGAGTAAAGCTGGAGTTTTTTGAGACGGTCTGCATAGGGCATCTGTTTGAGGCCAGTAATCCTCTTTGTGAGGTATTTCTGCGGCCTTTCCAGTTGTTATAGATGTCTTGTGAGGTATATACCAAAAGGGGCATTGTACTCTATAATGGGTCTAATGAGTGATGAGTAGAGGGGAACAATGACCTCTTTTTTTCTGAATGAGAAACCTTTTGTGATGAGGTGTGGCACATAGAAGGATTTCATGACTACTGTGGTGATGTGATTATCAAAGGAGAGACTACTGTCCATCTGTTTCCCAAGGTCTCTTAGGTTCATAGGTTCATAGGTTCGTACTAGGCTATCTGCCCTAGGGCATTTATAAGCCTAGCCAGAGTGTATGTGGCTTACACCACCCTTTAGGATGAGAATACTATGCCCTTTTAGGGTTTAGTTTACTATGCCTCTGTCTAGTAGTGACACAGAGATGACCCCCGGGGTAAACCTACGATCTCCCATCCACTCGTTGAGATTTCTCTTGAATAGAGTCAGTGAGGGGCTCTGCCTAACATGGACTGGGATTCTGTCCCAGAGTGTAGGGAGCCTCTGGGTTATGAATCTGTCCCTCCAGCACGTTCTATTTATTTCTGTGTTGAGGTTTAAGTCACTTGTTCTCGTGGCTCTGATGGATTTGGATTTTCTGAGGTGGAGCATGTCCATTAATTCAGGATTGGACATGGCCTTGTATGTCAGGCACAGATCACCTCTGAGTTGGCGGTATGCGACTGAATAGAGCTGGAGTTTTTTCAGTCGGGCAGCATATGACATATGTTTAAGACCCTTTATCCTCTTGGTGAGGAACTTTTGGGGTCTTTCCAACTGCTGCAGGTGTCGGGTGAGATACATCCCAAATGGGGCATTGTACTCAATCATTGGCCTGATAAGAGAAGAGTACAGGGGCACAATGACCTCTCCTGATCTAGATGTGAAACCCTTCATGATAAGGTGGGCAATATAGAAGGTCTTCCTAACCACTTTGGCAATGTGAGTGTCAAATGAGAGGTTACTGTCAACCTGGGTCCCTAGGTCCCTGATTATCTCTTCCGTACTTAATGGATTACCGCCTATGTGGTAATTTGTCGGCACCTTGTTTTTCCCAAAGGGTATGACTATACATTTTTTGGCGTTCAGCTTAAGGCCATGGCTCTGGCACCAATTATCCGTTTCTATGAGGCCTCTCTGAAGGATGTTTGTGTCCGCTGGAGTATCAATTATGGCGCCCAGTTTGCAGTCATCTGCAAACTTTGTCAGCCACAATCCTCCTATGTTTGCCTGTACCTCGGAAAAATAAATGCCGAACAAGAGGGGTCCCAGGACTGAGCCCTGTGGGACACCGCTTGTGACTGGCTTAGAGTCTGACATAGCTCCAGCAACTCTGACCCTGTGGGTTCTGTCTTTGAGCCAGTTTGCAACCCATCTTGTGACATATGGGTTTACATTTAAGCTGGTGAGTTTGTCTATGATGCCCGAGTGGGGTATTGTGTCAAAGGCTTTTGCGAGGTCAAGGTAGGCTGTGTGAACTGCCTTACCCTCATCAATGGCCTTAGTGACTGTTTCAAAAAAGTCGACCAAGTTCAAAAGGCAGGATCTGCCCTTGACAAAGCCAAATTGGGTAGGATCCAATGTCTGTAGGTCCCCAATGTCCTTGTTTATGATTTCCATAATGATCCTCTCCATAGCTTTGCAGACCAGGCTCGTCAAGCTTATGGGGCGGTAATTTCCAGGGTCCGTAAAAGCACCGCCTTTGTGAAGTGGGACCACTGTAGCTGTATGCCACTCTTTGGGTACGTATCCTGTGGTAAGGCTAAGATTAAACAGCAGCCTTATGTGTGGGTTTAGTTCCTCTTGGAGTTCATGTAGCACACAGCCCGGGACACCATCCGGTCCCATTGATGCTGTGTTTTTAGCTTTAGAGAGGGCGGCTCTCACCTGGGCATCCAAGATGTTAGGGAGGCTACACTCTGCTGGGATAGTTATTTCTCCTTTTGGGGGGGAGGGGGAGGAGAAATTTGCACTGAACCTGTCTGCCAGAATGTTGGCAATGTCAGTGGATTCAGTGTATTTTGTGTCATTTTGGACTAACTCTGAGCATATCTGGGAGTTTCCACCCAGGTTTCTAACATAGCTAAAGAAGGCCTTGTGATTGTCTATTGTGTCTTTTGCGATTTTTCTCTCAAAGTTGGCCTTGGATGATTTTATGAGTGATCGTAGTTTTTTGCTAGTACTGATCAGAGATGCCTTCCCTTTTAGGGATTTTGCTCTGTCATGTAGTAGCTTCCTCCTCCTGTTGTAAAGTTTGTTTATGGCTGGGGTCCACCAGACCGGGCGCCTGCCTTTGGGGAAATGGGTCTTGGTTTTATTTGGGATTGCATGATCCATGCATTCTTGAAGGTGCCCATAGAAGGCATTTGCAAAGGATTCAGCAGTGTGGGTTGTGGGTTCCACTGGCCCAGGGGCCTTGAAAGATACCACTTCAGTCTTAAGAAGTGTGAAGTTTGCTTTTGAGAAGTTCTTCACTGTGGTCTTTTGTGCAGGGGGCGGGGGCGGGATGTGGATTTCCAGTGAGATTAATTTATGGTCTGATCTTACCAAAGAGGGATGTACTTCCGGTGTGGAGCATTTTGTCCCCATGTTTGTGATGATCAGGTCTAGTATATTGTCTCCTCTTGTGGGAATGGTGACTAGTTGTTCCATTGCATTTGAGTTTATGAATTCTAGGAACCTTTAGGCTAGGGTGTTGTGGCTTGAGTAATGTTCCCAGTCTATGTTTGGGTAGTTGAAGTCTCCCAAAATGATGGTATTTGGAGAGACATTCATACTCTCCAGTGTCTTCAGGAAGGCTGTGTGGGGTTCCTGAGTTTGAGAGGGTGGTCTGTAGCATGCTACAAACTGTAAGGCAGTTTTGCCTATGGTTAGTTGCACCTGGATAGTCTCCAATGCTTCGTGTGTTGCCACTAACCTGGAGGTGTGGGTATCTTTGATGAAAATGGATACTCCCCCTCCTTTTGTGGTTCAGTCCAAGTTTTGGGGCTGGAAAGCATGATATGAGGTAAAACCTGATAGTGCTGGGGTGCTCTCAGGAGCCTTGAACCAGGTTTCAGTCACTGCACAGACATCGATGTTCTCCATACTGAGGAGGGCTTCGAGGGTGTGCATCTTGAGGTTTAGACTTCTGGCATTGAGCAGCATTACCCTTAGTTTTTTTCCACTAAGTATACTACCGTCTATGTTGTAGTTCATGGGTACAGAGTTTTTACCAAAGGGGATGACAATGCACTTTTTGGCACTGAGCTTGAGGCCATGGCTTTGACACCAGGCATCTGTCTCAGTGAGGCCCTTTTGTAGGATGTCCACATCGTTAGCAGTGTCGATTATGGCTCCTAGTTTGCAGTCATCTGCGAACTTCGTTAGCCAAAGACCTTCTGTGTTAGCCTGTACTTCAGAGAAGTAGATACCAAACAGTAGAGGACCCAGGACTGAACCCTGTGGTACTCCATGTGTCACTGGTCTGAAGTCAGATTTGGAGTCTGCTACTTTCACAGTGTGGATTCTGTCAGTGAGCCAGTTGACAATCCATCTTGTGACATAGGGATTTATACCTAGTTTAGTGAGTTTATCTATAATTCCAGAGTGGTTAATAAATAAATAAATAAATATGGGAGAGTGTCAAAGGTCTTGGGAGGGGAAGGAGCAGAAAATTCCTCTAAAAAGCCATGAAGAACAGCACTAACAAAAACAGCCATTGCTCTAAAGATACCATCCAGCTTGTAGTGCTTGGTAAAGGTATGCACAAGAATAGAAGTACTATCTAAACCTTTGAGAAAAGCACCAGAAAGTAGAATGAGCCTTAACTGAAGGAAGGCTCTTGCCATGAATGGATATAAATAGAAACAGATAATAGGATGAAAAGAAACAGATAATCTGATCAGATTTTCTAATAGCATAAATGTATGCAGCACCCTCTCCCTGTCAGCTTGCAGAGAGGGTAAAAAAGGTATGCAGATTAATAGACAGGTTAAGTGATAGCTCATTACCCACTTTAGGCATAAAAGAAGGGTTAGTGTGCAAGGACACTCTGTCCTCTAAAAAGGAGGACACGCCATCTGGCAGAAGTAAGAGCTAACACAAGAACAGTATTCCAAAAACAATGTTGCAAGAAAGCTGAAGCAGCAGGCTCAAAAGAGGCCTGAGTCAACTTCTCCAAAACAAAATTAAGATCTTAGGGAGGAGGAACAGACTTCCTGGGAGGTCTAATATTAAAATCACCTTTACAAAATTGTTTCACCTCAAATCTGAGATAACTGCTAAGTGGGCCTTAATAGAATAATAGACCAACTCACACAAATAAGAGAGAACCAAAGGAACATCCACAGTAAGTGGGTCCAGGTTATGAGAGAGACACTAAATAGAAAATCTCTTCCATTTGGATAAGTCAGATTTCCTAGTATCAGGTTTTCAGGCCTCCTGCAGGACTTGCAACACATCCTCAGAAAAAAAGATGTCTATGAGGAATCAAAATCCTATCACCCACAGTGTCAGGTGATGTATGGACAGGTGTGGATGGATGAGAGATCCCTTGACTTGTGTGATTAGAGCCACCCTGTGCGGTAACTTGTGATGATTGTGCCTGGCTAGATGCAGAAGTAGAGGGTACCAGTGCTGTCACAGCCAAAAGGGAGCCACCAACAAGATTTTGGGAGCGTTCTGTTGAATTTTGAACAGGACTTTCAGAATGAGATGAATGGGGGGGGGTGCATAAAAAAATCCCCTTCCAAGAAAATGAGGGGGTGTTCACCTTCCATACCAGAGGACCTGGGACTCTAGCACAAAACATAGGAAATTGTCTGTTCAGAGGGGAGGCAAAAAGATCCACTTTAGGAGTATCCCACTGGTGGAGGATGTTCAGAAACACATCCCTATTGAGCATCCATTCATGGGACTGAGTTAAGGACCTGCTCAGAATGTCTGTCACAATGTACTGACCAGAAGGGATATAAACTGCCTGAAGAGTAACTTCATAGTTGACAACAAGATCACATACCATTGGTGCCAACCAGTAAAGAAGATAGGATCTCATTCCACCCTGTTTGCTAATATACCACATCACTGTGGTATTGTCTGTAAACACCTTGAGAAGCCCTGCAGAGAAAAGAGGATGAAAGGCTTGAAGATCCAGCAGAACTCTCATCTCTTTGACATTGATGTGTTCTTACTGCTGATGAGGCAACCAAACATACTGTACCTTTAGGGAGCCAAACGTTGCACCCCATCTGATGTCTGAAGTGTCTGTGAACAAATCCTGAGAGGGAAGAAGGGGATGAAAAGGGATCCCTGGATTCAAAGACAACTGCTGAATCCACCAATGAAGTTCCTGTCTGAGGCAAAGAAAAAGGAACTACAAAGCCTAGAGGATGTGCATGTTGAAGCCACACTGACTTAAGAAACCACTGAAACTTTCTCATGTGAAGTTTGGCTAGAGGGAGCATCGCAATAGTGGATGCCAAGAAACCCAGAAACTCCCTGGTGATAATGGAAACTAGAGGAACAAGAGTGTGAAAGAAATAAATGAGTTAAGTTTGGAGATGGCAGAGATGCAAGCATTGATGCAATCTGAATTCCGCAACCCAGAAAAACATGATCCTGAGAAGAAGTCAGAGAAGACTTTTTGAAATTTATAGTAAACTCCAGGCTCTGAAGAAGGGAAATGGCAAAATGGCAATTTTGCAAAAGGGTCTCTGGAGAGGACACCTGAATCAATAGGTCATCTAAGTAAGGAACTATTTAGATCCCTTGAAGCCTGCAAAAAGCAATCACAGGAGCAAGGCATTTGGTGAACACCCTTGGGCCAGTAGAAAGGCCAAAGGGCAAGTCAGAGAACTGAAAATGTTTGGAATCAACAGAAAAATGCAAAAACTTCCTGAAATGAGTATGGATTTGAATATGGAGATAAGCATCCTTCAGATCTAGAGACACCACATAGGCCTGAGGGAGCAAAAGAGGAAACAGAATATGAAGGGACAACATCTGAAAGGAAGGCACTTTTAAAAAAGTGTTTAGATGAAAGAGATCTAGAAAAGATCTCCAAGGGCCCTCTTTTCAGGGCACTAGAAACAGTCTGTAGTAGGAACCCTTCCCTCCTTTGGGACACAGACGCCTCTTGAATAGTAGCCTGAGTCAAGAGATTTTGAAGAACCTCTGAGAAAAAGGGAAGATGTTCCCTAGGAGGCTGAGAAATGCCCATAAAAGGAGAATGGGATTTCCAAACCATAAAGTACTCCTGATGAGTGATCAATAGAACCCAATAATCCTGAATGATCTGAAGCCAAACAGGAAGGGAAATAAAAAGGTGAAGAGAGAGGAATGCGGCTGGGAAGAGATGGGTAGTCATACAGCACCTGGTTTCTCTAGAAAATAGAAGGCTTTGGAGTCCCGGAAAACTGAGCAGCTTTAGCAGGAGGAGCCCATTTGCCACTCTTCTTATCTTTAGTAGAACAGCAGCATTGCCTACAAATAAAAGCAGGCTTAGTAGGGTAGTTTCTCTGAAATTTAGGCACAGGAGAAACAATCATATGTTTAAGCTCCTGTAAGGCCTTACCCTTATCCTGAAGGATACAAACCAGTAACAGCTTTCCCCAAACAAAAGTTTAGAATCGAGAGAAGCATTCATCAACTTGGTTTTAATATCATCAGGAAGAGGCTGAAGACTAGGCCAAGAATACCTCCTCATCACTGAAACAAAAACAGCAGCCCTAGAAGAGATATCTGCCACATCATAACTGCATTTAATAGAATGATGAATGACTTTGAGAGGAAATGCAAAGAAAGAACAGAAGGTTTACCCTCAAATCTGGAAAATCAGGAAATAAGTTGATAGGTCTGGGAAAGAAGAGCCAACATGCACCTATTCTTATGGGTCTGATAATTAGTAGTCCTAAAAGCTAGGATAAGCAGGTGTAAACCTTCTTAACCAGCCTTTCCATAGTTCTGCTGTCCTTGTCATAAGGCAGTAACTTTGGGCAAAGGAAGCAACTGAGGCAGTTTAGCTATAGACACTACAGAGGGGTCAGCAGCAGGACATTTATATAAAAAAATAACAATCCTCAGGCACCCTATAAAACCTGTCAGGCTTCTTGGGAGCAGGAGGCAGAGAATCAGGTGCATGAGAGGCATTGGAAAAAACATCCAGAAAAGCAGCCAAAACAGGAGGGATAGCCGCAGGTTTAGGAGATTCCAACTGCAACTCATAGACCCTCTTATGGATATCAGAGACCTGAGCACAATTCCACTTAAAAAAATCCATCATCCTAGAGAGTGTGTCCCCAAAGGAAATTTCCTCAAAAGGAACATCAGGACTAATAGATTCCTCCTCCTCTGACCCAGAGTCCAAAGGAGAGTGAATTTGTGTAGAATAGTTCAGGGATTCCTCATCAGAATCCAACTTATCCTCAGAAGACTCCTGTTCTCCAGGCCTTTTAAGGGGAGTAGAGGACCAACGAGAAGCAGGAACCGAAACCCCTTAAGGAGGCTTTAAGGACATTAAAGCAGTAAATAGCCCCTGAGTGAAGGCCTGCCACTCACTTTGTGGAACCTTAGGAGCAGAAGAAACATGTTTAATTTTTTGTTTTCTTTTTAAGGGAACATCCCCAACAAAAAACTGAGAAGGCTTAGGCTAAGGATGACAGTTGAAAACAGTAATAAACTTCTTCCCCAACTAAAAAATGAGAAACTCTCCTAGGCCCCTCAGAACAAATCAACCATGGTTCTCCTGAACATCTGAGACAGACTCCTGCAACGCCTCGTCAGATGTGCTGCGAGTCAGATTTTCACTGGCCTCCAACATGGTTGCATCAGAGAAATCCGACAACATAGCCAGGTGAGCCTTTGGGTTTGTAACAACCTTAGGAGAAACACTTGGCAGAGACTAAACAATGGAAGATTCCAGTCATACCTTTTTTACCTTCTTCTTCCCTAATGGCTGACCCTCAGGGTGGGAGATTACTTCCATTGTATCTTTTAGTGAGAAGCTTAAGATTCTAGTTCTTAAGATACAAGGAAAGGGAAGAAGGTCTACTGTGAAGGGTTTTCAGGAAGAACACCTGACAAATAGAAGAAGATGTATGATCATGAAAAGCTCCTAGGCAAAAAATACACTTATTATGGCAGTCTTTATGGGGAATCTGTCTCCCACACTGGCATTTACCCTTCCTGGATGACATCAACCCCAAGGAGTACAAAAAAGCAAGAAAAAACAAAATCTCCAATGGGTCACTTATCTGCAACTGTAAAGAAGTCATCAATCAGATGTAGACAGTCACTGAGGAATGAAAATGCATTCCACTGGCAGAAAAAAGATGCAGGTAAACAGATCAGCGGTGATGATACATTTGAACTGGCAGCAAAGAAGTTCTGTTTTTGGTAGGCCTGAATTTCACCTTTATGCTGTATGCTATGCAAGGAGTGTTTGGGTGACATTCAGCTGGAGATCTGTCTTACACGGCAGAGAATCCCATATGTTAGAATACTGCAGCAGTGATGTAAGGACATAAAGTTACACCTCTGTCGTACTCCATGTTGGAGTAAATGACTTAAGATGTACCTCACTGGACTATATGAAGAGAGATATGTCTGACCTCTCAGATTATGTGTCCCAGAGAGGTATGTCTGTAGCCCTAAACAGCATTCTACCTTCACTTAGGATGCTGCCTCAATACAAACAAAATAATTATCGACTTCAACAACTGGCTTAGTTACTGGTGTCACTCCAGGAGGATCCAGCAATTGTCAGACTGGGATGTTATGGTCTTCATCTGTCACCTCTTGCCTTTTGATTACTGACCAAGGTACTTGCCTCCCCCATAGTGACTTTTTTAGACAATGTCATAAGACCAAACTTCCTGATGTAAAAATATCCTCAAAAAACAAACTCAGGGTTATGCTGCTTAATGCTAGGATTCTAAATCAGAAATTCCACTCAATGAAGGCACTTCTTACTTGGGAAAATGTCAATGCTTGTGCAGCCACAGAGACATGGTTGAGGGCCACAGAAAGCACTCTGGCCATGAAAGGCTTTAATGCAGGCCGCAAAATGAATGTGAAAGAGACAAAGATGGAGGAGGTGTATCCATCTTCATAAAAGACATATACACCTCAAGAGTGGTTCAGCAGTGCAACTCTTTAGAGTTACTACAAGTCCAACTAACTGTAGGAGAAACCCTGTCCACATCATTGTTAGCTTTAGGTCCACCAACATTAACCATGAAAATGACACATTGCCTTCCTGGACCAACTTGAGTCATGCATGATATCGCCAAACACCCTAGGCATGGGTCACTGTAACTATACTTCCATTGATTGTAATACATACATGAGCTCAAGCATGCTAACCCTAAGATCCCTGCACTTTGTAAACATGAATTCTCTAGAACAGTTAG
The DNA here is from genome assembly GCF_019279795.1 of Protopterus annectens. NCBI lineage: Eukaryota > Metazoa > Chordata > Ceratodontiformes > Protopteridae > Protopterus > Protopterus annectens. Next base: position 1,210,875,244 of record NC_056726.1, read on the forward strand.
TCTGTACCCCCACAAGGGTCTCAAATGTCCTTTACCTAGTACTCAATAGCATGGAAGATCATTGCACCACCCCATTTCTGAAACCCTCTCTGGTAATGACTGACCATAAATCAGTCACGTACAGTGTAACAATTGTACCTGACCACCCCCGAGCCAAAAGGTGGAAAAATCTCTGCAAAGCAAACTATAGCTTTCTAAGTGAAGGCATATACAGTTTCAAACCTACTGCCACCACTGACAGTAAAGACTCCTATATGGAGGTGTACACAAAAAGCCTGTATAAACACCTTTACAAGTGTACAGACTTAACTGTACCAAAATGGATCAAAACTTTCTTATGAAAAAATAGCCTCCCTGGTGGACATCTAGCATAAATAGACTATACAACAAGAGAAATAAACTGATGTCCAGAAATAAACCACAAAAAGAACAGCACAAACTAAAATGAAAAACACAACCACTGTGGGTAAAGGAACACTGAATTTATTACTGTCACAGATTTAGCGCTTTCATCCGCTCAGTGTCTGAAGAAGTCCAGACATTTGGTTGTGTTTTTTGTTTTAGTATGTCCAGAAATAAGAGGGACTCAGCAGAAGAACACCCCCCATAGCTTGAACAAGCAAAATAGAGATCATGTGAAGTCCTCTAAAGTTAATTACTAAACTAAATTAGCATCTGTGACAATATGAGATACTCCCAGCCATGCCAGGAGAAATAGAGCAGTGGATTTGTAACATATGCCAGCACAGCTAGCTGGACTTTTGCAAATAACTATATGTCATTTGCATATCAAACTGATTAGTACAGATACGTGTGCTGAAAATGTATTTGTTAGGTTTGCTTGTGTTAAAATGTATCAACAGTGTGCCCTGCTGGAAGGAAAAGAGATGTACATGCATTATTGTAACTGTTTAAATGTATACATTGTAACAGCATATACTGGAAATGAAGAGGTTAATCTTAATCCACACAACTTTGCAAAATATTCATGAAATTAAATGACTTTATGGGTTAAGCCATAAAGATGTTATCCCACAGTTTTTAATGGAGCCAGGGATGCAATGTCTGTGGTAGAGAATAGTTGGTAGCTCCTGTAGGAAGAGGGAAATGGTTTTATGACTTCCAACAGCTGCACCACATCTGGGCAAAATTCTAGCTGTGTGTATTGTAGCACATAGGTGTTAAACCTGGTAGCTTCTAGTGATGGGGGATAGTACGGGAAACAGAGTCAAATGACCAGATGCATGTGATGTCATTCTGTACAGAAATAATGTTTTAATATTAGAGGAGACTGAAGTCTCAGCAGCATTCTGTATTCTGTCTTGGATCTGACAACAAGGACCACTCACCCATCTTGCTTTATTCTATTCAGTAAGTAAGAACAGTAATTATTTTAGTCAATCAAGAATATATAGTGAGACTAGCTAATTACTGTTTTTCTCTATGTGAAACTTTCATCAGTGTTATTTATTTTTAATATTGCATATGACTGGAACTCTGCTGTTTACTGTAAATAGATATTTAGTATTTTCATGCTTTTTCTTATTTATTATCAAATATATTAAAACTTCTCATTGTGGCTGATCCTTTTAGAAAAATATTTAAGTTTTAAGACTATCTAAACATGTTTATTTGGTGATAATTGTGGTCACTCCTGAAAGCCTTGCTGTTTGATCAACATTACCATTTGTATTAATATTAACTTCAGTCAGTATAATTGGATAGCCTTTTAAGAGCCTTATAGTAAATGACTGGTGGCTGTGAATCTACCTTATAGTCTGGGCAAAGTTGGTAGAGTGGGTAATCTGTGCCAGTCTTTCCCATGTGTGTGTGTGTATCTGTGTGAAAATTAAATCTCAGAGACTGTGTGTGCCAGCTACTTGGGGCAGGTACACAAATTACTGGTTTCACAGAGAGGGTACTGGAGGACTTGGCTTGGATAATTGGCTGAGGACTTAACCCTTCAGCTGTACCAGTGGGGAGTGATATTGGGGACCTAGAGGGAGACAGATCTAGAGAAATCCAGACACCGGGCTGAGTGTGTTCTTTGTGTGCTCTTAAGGGAAATTATGCTTTATGCAGTGAGGTCTGCATCTGGGAATACTGATTGCATCCATTTGTATTCCAAGTGAACTTCCCTCTCCAGTGTCAGTGGTGAGGATTTAGGTTCCTTGATTATTGGCCCAGAGTGGGGACATCACATATTGGTAATCAGTGGTGTGGATATTGAACTTCTGAAGCCTGTAAGCAGTTGTCACTAAAACTGTGCATTCCCTCAGCAGCCACACGGTGAACATTCAGAGTTACATATCACAATAGCTTTTTTTTTGTTAGTTTAATCAAGAAAAATGTCAGCAGAAGATTATGGCAAGCTGACAGCGAACCAGTTGGAAATACTCCAAAGAAATTAAGTGAGGTAGTCACATAAAGGCCGGAACACCACCAAACAGTAAAATGTAAAAGAAAAACTGGAGCTCAGAACACCATGGCTTAAAGCTTTAATAAACTTCAGTAAAAAAGGTAAACGCTTTCACGGAACATAAACCCACTTCTTCAAACCATATAAAAAGTTATTGCCAAACATTACAAACCACTCACATATTTATAAAAAAAAATTCAAAAAGACATTCTCCAGTGAAAACAATGTTACAATCTAAAAACACAGCCCAGTGGAGCAAGGAAGTGGCCAGTGAAGATGTGCTGTATCAACACACCCCTTTAAAAACAGGAATATTAAAACTGTAACATGAAAAAAATTATCAGAACAAATACTATCATGAAAAAGATACACAGCTCTCTGACATTTAATGTTTAAGGGGCCGAGACCTAAGAACCGTCTTCAAAGACACATTCATAAAGCCCTGGAAATACATTACCTTATAAAAGAAGTATTCATTTCATTTCCTTCTTTTCAGCGATAGTTTTAAAGTCCCCACCCCTCAAATTTTCAGACACTAATTCTAATACAAGAAACTTAAAACTGTGCCTGCTCCCGTTCTCTATAGCATGTTGAGCTAATGCACTTGTACTCTTCTGATTACATATGTCCTCTATGTGTTCTAGAATCCTTTCTTTAAACATTCTATAGGTCTTCCCGATGTAGAAAGCTTCACACATTGGGCACTTACTGTAATATATTAAATCCTTGGTCTTACAATCAGCATAAAAATCAAAACTAATTTCTTGCTTAGTTTGTGAGTGTACCAGAGAGGTATAATTCCAAATATGCTGACAAGTGTTACATAGTCTACACCAAAATATACCACATCTATCTGATGAATCAAAAGAAATCTGTTCAAAATTCTTATGAGATAACTGTCATTTCAGTGATATAATATTTCGAAATGAAAACGGTTTTATCATCTAAAACTCTCCTGACATCCTAATTAATAAATAAAAGCAGCCAATATTTCTTAATAGCCTCACAAGTAATGTTAATATTACTTGAATAAGTAAAGTGAAGCCTATATTACTTGAATAAGTAAAGTGAAGCCTATTTTTATTAGAACATTTACTTGTCTGTTAAGGTACTATAGCTAGTTCTTCAGCTGAATCTGAAAAATACAGTCTCCCCACCATATCTCGAACAGACCATGCCTCTGCTAGACTTTTGTCTATATCACTTACAGTATACCCCATTATAAGAAATCCTTCTTCATGTTACATAAAGTAACTTGCAACTCTACATTATCATTGTGGATTCGGATGGCTCTTAAAAACTATCCCTTAAGGACATTCCAAGCCACATGACCTGGGTGCATACAGGTTTTTTTGTAATAAAGCATTCTTTCTACATGGTTTTCCATAAATCCCTGTGTTAAATATTTTACCTTCCTCAATTTTAACACACACATCTACAAATTCTATAGATTTTTCAGAAACATGATGATTGAACTTCAAAAATGTCATGGTACCATGAAGGTAATTTAAAAAAAAGTTAAGTCATCTAAACTGCCAGTCCATACAAAAAACACATCATCTACAAATCTCCTGCAAAAAGTGAAATACTGTGTATAAGGGTTATTGTTGAAAACATGAACTTGCTCCAAGTGGGCTAAAACATGGTTGGCGTAGCTATTGGCACAGCTATTGGCACAAGGCATGCCCATAGCTACGCCAACTCTTAGGAGCAAAAACTCATTGTGAAATATAAAAACATTGTTTTCTAAAACCAAATCAATCAAATCTAATTTATCTCCCCAACTGTGAAATCAGTGTTCTTACTTAAATATATCCTCACATTCTCCACACCTAAATCATTAGGAATAACAGTGAACAAAGGCATCACATCAAGTGTCTGTAAATACACATCATTATCCCTAGGATATGATCGATACCATTGGTAGAAATCATTCGAAAAATACTTAGTGTCTTTAAGAATACAATCATTATTGTACAACACTTGCCTTAAAATTTTTTCAACAAAAAATCAAAAGTGGTTCTGTAACCCATTCCCTGCTGGACACAATTAGATGCATGGGTGGTTTATGGACATCTTTGTGGACCTTAGGAAGTCCAAATAAAATCGGGGTCACAGGATGTTCCACTGTAAAATATTCAAATAATCCTTGTTCAATAGAGTCGCCTATCAACAAATCATATGCTAAAAATGTACTCTATCAATAACACTTGTAACAAAACCCTTGTTAATTTGCAAATACATGACACTGTCAGACAAACTTTCAAACATACTGTTTAAATAAAATTCCTTGTCCATTACAACCACTCCCCCTCCTTTATCACACGGACGTATGACAAGGTGGGGAGCTGAATGTAGCTCATGCAAAGCTTTTTATTGCTCTGAAATCAAATTATAATAAGAATGTTTGTATCCAACTGTTAAACGCTCTGGAATCTCACTCTCACACAACTGTATAAAAGCCTCCAATTCAGGATGTATAACAGGATGAAAACTACTGGGTTTCCTAAAAATATCAAAGTCACCATATTCTGATTATGGATAAGGAAAGAAAGGCATTTTGTGCAATCTCAATTCTACCAGTATAGCAGTCAGATCAGAAGTCCTACTAGGGATCAAGTTCAAGCCTTTGTTCAAAACCCAAATCTGTGCATTAGTCAGTTCAAAAGAAGAAATATTAAAAACTAACCCACTTGATATTGTACCATGTTGTGAGTTATCACCCCCAATGTTCTCTCTAGATGGTCAAGCCACTGCACATGCCCCTTCCTTGCTCAACTCTTTGAGCATCCGATCTTGTAGTCCTTGTTTATGGGTAAAGGGGCTGGAAATGAAAAATAAACAGTGGCTATATTACTTAATGACGCAGAAGTAGATGGAGTCACAGGAGCAGACTCTGTAATGGCATTACCATTGCCCAAATTCATAGGTGCTTGAGTAGAGGCTTCCTCTGTTTGTACAATAGCAATGTTAGTGTTGTTTACATTGCCATGACCCAGACTATCCCTGGGCCAAGAGAAAACATTTCAAATCTTTCTAGTAAATCCCATTGAAGTTTTTTAATCTTAGTGGCTTGCAGCCATTTTTCATACATAGCCACTTGTTCATATGAATCACCCAAACTAATTCTATAAATATTCAATGTGAATTTATTCACAATCTCAGACTGTAAAGTCTGAAGATCCTTTAATAATGATGTTTCAATAGGTAAAACATAGTCAGTGAGTAACCACATATAGTCAATGCTCACCTGAAGGTTTAATAGTAAGTAGTTTGCTTCAGATTATTTGTTAAGTTTTTCTGCATTGCCCCCTACTTTTGAACATTTTCTGGCTTGTTAAACTTGATTTCTGTGTTGGTAACTGTATTTAGAACACAACCTAGAGCTGATTACTGAATTTCCTGCGTGCACTTATTTTTAAAATCATTTTTTTCTTAAAACTTGCATTTTATCTGTCTCTGGCCTAGCACTCAAGTGTGGGGTCATTTACTGCACTGTTCTAACTTGTTGATACTTGTGAACCTCTGCTTTCCTTAAAAAAAAACAAAAAAAAAAAATCTTGCTTTTTTCCCACTTTTCTGAGATTTAAAAAAGTTCAGTTACAGATTTGCTGTTCTGAACTGTTTGTAAGTTTCTTGGAGGCCATTGTTTGCTTGGGCTAAAGGGAAGTCTCTGTGTTCATCAGTGGCAGTGATAAACATTGAGCAGCCTGCCTGCCCCTGTGGGAGTGGTTACTGCCTTGAAACTGTAGTTTTATTGGCCATTTTGGGTCAATTCCAAACTCCTTGATCTCCCTCTCTTAAAACCCGATTGCCTCATTGTTTTGGCATCTTTTTGGACTTGTTGGCTGTTGGTGAAGCAAACACCAAGAGGAGAAAATGCTGAGAGAAGAAAGGAGCCACTTTTGAGATTTTAAGTATTTTGCTTCAGATTGTTTGTTAAGTTTTTCTGCATTGCTGCCTACTTTTGAGCATTTTCTGGCTTGTTAAACTTGATTTCTGTGTTGGTAACTGTATTTAGAACACAACCTAGAGCTGATTACTGAATTTCCTGCGTGCACTTGTTTTTAAAATTGTTTTTTTCTTAAAACTTGCATTTTATCTTTCTCTGGCCTAGCACTCAAGTGTGGGGTCATTTACTGCACTGTTCTAACTTGTTGATAATTGTGAACCTCTGCTTTCCTTAAAAAAAACAAAAAAACAAAAAAATCTTGCTTTTTTCCCACTTTTCTGAGATTTAAAAAAGTTCAGTTACAGATTTGCTGTTCTGAACTGTTTGTAAGTTTCTTGGAGGCCATTGTTTGCTTGGGCTAAAGGGAAGTCTCTGTGTTCATCAGTGGCAGTGATAAACATTGAGCAGCCTGCCTGCCCCTGTGGGAGTGGTTACTGCCTTGAAACTGTAGTTTTATTGGCCATTTTGGGTCAATTCCAAACTCCTTGATCTCCCTCTCTTAAAACCCGATTGCCTCGTGGTTTTGGCATCTTTTCAGACTTGTTGGCTGTTGGTGAAGCACCCACCAAGAGGAGAAAATGCTGAGAGAAGAAAGGAGCCACTTTTGAGATTTTAAGTCTTTTGCTTCAGATTATTTGTTAAGTTTTTCTGCATTGCCGCCTACTTTTGAGCATTTTCTGACTTGTTAAACTTGATTTCTGTGTTGGTAACTGTATTTAGAACACAACCTAGAGCTGATTACTGAATTTCCTGCGTGCACTTATTTTTAAAATAATTTTTTTCTTAAAACTTGCATTTTATCTGTCTCTGGCCTAGCGCTCAAGTGTGGGGTCATTTACTGCACTGTTCTAACTTGTTGATACTTGTGAACCTCTGCTTTCCTTAAAAAAAAAAAAAACAAAAAAATCTTGCTTTTTTCCCACTTTTCTGACATTTAAAAAAGTTCAGTGACAGATTTTCTGTTCTGAACTGTTTGTAAGTTTCTTGGAGGCCATTGTTTGCTTGGGCTAAAGGGAAGTCTCTGTGTTCATCAGTGGCAAACATTGAGCAGCCTGCCTGCCCCTGTGAGAGTGGTTACTGCCTTGAAACTGTAGTTTTATTGGCCATTTTGGGTCAATTCCAAACTCCTTGATCTCCCTCTCTTAAAACCCTCTTTTGCGTGGTTTTGCGTGGTTTTGCACATAGCACAACATCGGGCAGCACCGCCTAATTGGGTTTAAACTATTCCTGGCTGCACAAAGTCTGCTCTTCACTTTTTCCCTTAGAACTGCTCTGTCTCTCAAATTAAACACCATATTCTCATTCTAAGGGCCCTCACTGGTCCAAATAAGTAATCTTACAAGTTAGCACTAATAAATCATAAGCACTACTTACTCTTATACTCTCTACAATTACCTTGTCCCCTATTGGTCCTTTTTAATTCAGTTCCCTAAATTACTCTAGCATGTCCAAAGGTCAGTCAATGGTTTCCTCTCCAGTCCAGCTGGTGAATCTGGGAATTTTGAGGCAATGTTACAACTGTCTCATGTACATGGACAACCCTCTCCTCCTCCAAACAGGTTCAAATATATGTGAGAGATGCAACCATATAGCCAAACTGGAGGCTGAGCTCTCTCATCTCAAAACTGGTGTAACCAGTCAGGAGGAGAAGGTAACCTCACACAACACAATTCCAGTATCACATAGTCCCACCACAACAGCAAACCAAACACATAAAAACACAAAAACATACTCGGAGGCTCTAAATAAAATTCTACCTAAGCAACAGAGACCTCCAAAGCAGACATTCAAGCAAACGCTACCCCAAAACAAAACACGTACAACACATAGCACAAAAAGTCAGTGTGCCAAGCAGTCACAGCCCTTAAGGCTGAATAACACACCTGATACTCTTGTAATTGGTGACTCTGTTGTCAGACACACTGACGTCCCGCTCACCAGACTGAATAAAGAGAAGGTCACAGTGAGCTGCCTGTCGGGCGCTAGGATCCGCCGCATAACGCAAGCACTCAGGTCACTCCAAAGCAAATACAAATATGACTCAGTCATTGTACATGCTGGCATGAATGACCTGAGACGTACCTCCCTTGACTACATGAAAAGAGACATAGAGGAGCTTTCTGATCATGTAGCCCAGGCCGGTATTACCCTGACCTTGAGCAGCATCTTACCCTAACCTAGAATGATGCCACAGTATAAAGACAAAATGATTGATTTTAACAATTGGCTAAAATTTTGGTGTCATTCAAAGGGGATCCAGTGTCTGTCAGCCTGGGATGACATGCTCGACAAGCCACGTTGCTTCGCTAGGGACGGCTTGCACCTGTCACCCCTAGGTTTTCGGATATTGGCAAAGGCTCTTGCCACCCCCATAGTGTCTTTTTTAGGCAAGGCTCAAAAGTCAAAACCACCTCCATAGACAGCACAAGGAACAAGAAACTAAGGGTAATGCTGCTAAATGCCAGAAGTCTTAACCTCAAGATGCAAGCACTCGAAGCTCTCCTCAGTATGGAGAACATCGATATCTGTGCAGTGACAGAAACCTGGTTCAAGGCTCCAGAGAGCACCCCAGCACTACCAGGTTATACCTCATATCATGCTTTTCGGCCTCAAAACCCGGACCGAACCACAAAAGGAGGGGGAGTATCCATATTTATCAAGGATATCCACACCTCCAGGTTAGTGGCATTGCACGAAGTATCGGAGACCATCCATGTGCAACTGACAGTGGGCAAGACTGCTTTTCAGTTTATAGCATCCTACAGACCACCCTCTCAAAGTCAGGAATCCCACTCGGCTTTCCTGAAAACATTGGAGAACATGAAGATCTCTCCGAACACCATTATATTGAGTGACTTCAACTACCCAAACATAGACTGGGAGCATTACTCAAGCCCCAGCACCTTAGCCCAAAGGTTCCTGGAATTTATAAACTCAAATGCTATGGAACAACTAGTCACCACTCCCACAAGAGGGGAAAACATACTAGACCTGATCATTACCAACATGGGGACTCTATGCTCCATACCAGAAGTATATCCCTCATTGGTAAGATCAGACCATAAATTAATTTCACTGGATATCCAGATCCCGACCCCACCCCCAGCCCAGAAAACCACAGTGAAAAACTTCTCAAAAGTGGACTTCACACTTCTCAAAACCGAAGTGGAATCCTTCAAGGCCCCAGGGCCAGTGGAAACTATGGCCCAAACTGCAGAATCCTATATAAACGCATTCTACGGACATCTCCAGGAATGCATGGATCATGCTATCCCAAACAAAATCAAGACCCAATCATCCAAAGGCAGGCGTCCAGTCTGGTGGACCCCAGCCATAAATAAACTGTACAACAGAAGGAGGAAGCTACTACATGATAGAGCAAAATCCCTAAAAGGGAAGGCATCTCTGTTCAGTACTAGCAAAAAATTACGATCCCTCATAAAATCCTCCAAGGCCAGCTTCGAGAGAAGAATTGCACAGGACACTAAAGACAATCATAAGGCTTTTTTCAGTTATGTTAGGAACCTGGGATGCAACTCCCAGACTTCTTCTGAGTTGATTCTAAACGGCAAAAAATGCACTGAACCCACAGACATCGCCAATATCCTGGCAGACAGGTTCAGTGCAAACTTCTCCACCCCAAAAGAGAAAGTATCTATCCCGGCAGAGTGCAGCCTCCCAAACATCTCTGATGCTCAGGTGAAGGCCGCCCTCTCCAAAGCAAAAAACGCTGCTTCCATGGGACCAGATGGCATCCTGGGTTGCGTACTACATGAACTCCAAGAAGAACTAATCCCTCAAGTAAAACTGCTGTACAATCTCAGCCTCACTACAGGATATGTGCCCAAAGAATGGCGTACAGCAACAGTGGTCCCACTCCACAAAGGTGGCGCCTCTACAGACCCTGGAAACTATCGCCCCATAAGCCTGACTAGCCTAGTCTGTAAGGCCATGGAGAGGATCATCATGGAACTCATAAACAAAGACATTGGGGACATACAGACACTAGATCCTACCCAATTTGGCTTCGTCAAGGGCAGATCCTGCCTTTTGAACCTGGTCAACTTCTTTGAAACAGTCACCAAGGCCATAGATGAAGGGAAGGTAGTCCACACAGCCTATCTGGACCTCGCAAAGGCATTTTACACAATAGCCCACTCGGGCATCATAGATAAGCTATCCAGCCTAAATATAACCCCCTATGTCACAAGATGGGTCGCAAACTGGCTCAAAGACAGAACCCACAGAGTCAGAGTTGCTGGAGCCATGTCATACTCGAAACCGGTCACAAGTGGCATCCCACAAGGTTCTGTCCTGGGACCTCTCTTGTTCGGTATATACTTTTCTGAGGTACAGGCCAACGTGGGAGGACTATGGCTCACCAAGTTCGCAGATGACTGCAAACTGGGCACCATAATCGACTCTCCAGCTGACACAAACATCCTTCAAAAAGGTCTCACAGAGATGGATAACTGGTGCCAGAGCCATGGTCTAAAGCTACATGCCAAAAAGTGTATAGTCATACCCTTTGGCAAAAACAATGTGCCCACAAATTACCACATAGGTGGTAACCCATTAAGTACAGAGAAAGTAATTAGGGATCTGGGGACCTAAGTTGATAGCAATCTCTCCTTTGACAACCACATTGCCAAAGTGGTTAGAAAGACCTTCTACATAGCCCACCTCATCATGAAAGGATTCACATCTAAATCAAGAGAGGTAATCGTGCCCCTTTATTCATACCTCATCAGGCCCATCATAGAATACAATGCCCCCTTTGGGATGTACCTTACCTGACACCTGCAGCAATTAGAAAGACCCCAAAAGTACCTCACCAGGTGGATCAAGGGACTCAAACAGATGCCATATGCTGCTCAGTTGAAAAACTCCAGCTCTACTTAGTTGCATACTGCCTACTTCGAGGTGATCTATGCCTGACATATAAAGCTATGTCCAACCCAGAATTAATGGACATGCTCCACCTCAGTAAATCTAAATCCCTTAGAGCCATGCACTCGAGGGACTTGAACCTCAGCACAGAAATAAATAGAACATGCTGGAGGGACATATTCATAACCCAGAGGCTCCCTTCGCTCTGGAATAGAATTCCAATTTATGTTAGGCAGAGCACCTCACTGACTCTCTTCAAGAAGAATCTTGATGAGTGGATGGGGGATCGTAGGTTTGTCCCGGGGATTACTTCCGTGTCACTATTAGACAGAGGCACAGTAAACTAAACTTTAAAAAGGGCACAGTATACTCAAATCAAGGGGTGGCGTAAGCCAAACACAATCGGGCTAGGCTTATAAAAGCCCCAGGGCAGATAGCCTAGTATGAACCTATGAACCTAATAACTGCCAGCATTTGAGTAAATCTGGGTACTGAGTGCCACAAGTAGGCATTTTTAAGACATGTAAACCCCGTGGAATTGCACTATGGTGAATAGCTGCTTCCAAATGAAGCCTCTGCCATTGCAAATGTTTATATTTAAAATGTTTACCTTCCAGCTCTTTGTATTGCATGTTGAAAGCAGCCTGAGATGCATTATCAACAGCTGAATGTTTTGCCTGAACCATCCTCAGTAACTGTATTCAACAGTAGGTTAGAATCAATCAATAAAATTCTTTGGAAATGATCTGTATCTGCTTGTACACTACTTCCAGGGTTATAACCCAGTTCTAAATCAAAGCCTTCTGCCATGTCCTGACTGCTGCACCAAAACAAACCCTCCAAACAAAGTCAGGTAGTTAGATAAAGGCTGGAACACCACTTAAGTCTCAACAACTTAAACATTAATATTTAAATTTTAGAGAGGTGTGTATCTTTTCCATGATATTACTGGTTCTGAAAAGTTTTCCATGTCACTGTTTTAATATGACCAGTTAACCAAGGTATGATAAACCAATGGACTGGTTTATGCCAACCTGACTAAAGAGGGAATTATTTCATCCTTAGTCACAGCTCCGACCAGCAACCGGAAGGATAACCAGTCTGGCGATGGGAATTTCCAGCCCTCAGAAACAGGAAAGTTCACATTTTCCTCACAGGACTTAAAATTCCATCTGGAGTTACATCCTTGAACTGGAGGCCAAATGTATGGAATTATAATCAGCAGAGAGACTGACACAGGCAAAACAGATGGACTTAGAATCATCAGAAAGACTGCAGTATTTGGAGGCTGAAGAAAATGAGAGACTGCAGCATTTGGAGGCTGAAGAAAATGAGAATCCGTGTCAACATGAGAGGGAGATGCTGACTCTTCACCAGGGTCATGGAGGTAATGGGGAAGGGAATAACTGAACCCCAGAAGCAATAAAGGTCAGTAAATTTCTTACGCAATTTAAAGAGGGTGATAATTTTGATAGTCTTATTCATATATTTGAAAAGGTATTAAACAGTATAATGTTGACCAAGGGCTCTGGATACAGTTCCTAACCTCTTTACTCCATGGTAAAGCTGTAAATGCTGTTTCTAAATTGTCTGATTTTGGTTGTTTAAACTATGAAAAAGTCAAAAGGTGTTTACTAGAATGTTTTAGTTAACACCTGAAGCTTGCCGAAAAATGTTTTGTGAGTATAGACTCAAGGCAGGTGAGTGTGTGTGAGCAGGTCAACATTGCACAAGAAAGGGATACAAAGTACTGCACATGGATATAAGGAAACTGATGGTGGGCAGCCTAAACCACACAGAGTCCACCAGTAATAGGGAAAGCCACTAGTTCAGGTACACAACCAGGATCAAGGGTTAAATGTTTTAAATGTAGCTAGTGGGGCCATGTAGCATATTGATGTCCATGGAGACAAGGTGGGGAGCAAAATGTGGGGGAGCCAGCAAGTAAAAATAACAGTATGCCAGTGGTAAGTTGTCTGAAGACAACAGGGGTAGAAAACTATCACAAGTGGTTATATCCTTATCTTAGTAGATGGAAAACAGGCCACTGCTAAGAAAGACACAGCGTCTGACATAACCACTGTTTAGAATGCAGTGGTTAAAGAGGAACAGTACTTGTTTGGAAAAGAGGAACAGTACGTGCTTGGCAGTCCACTCCAGTCAAAGCTTTAGGAGGGACCCCTTTCTAAATTCCTTTGGCCAGGGTTCACCTTGACTGGGATGGTGGAAAAGGAAACAAATAAGTAGGTGTTTGAGGATATCCCTATAGAGGTCTTGATAGGGAATGATTTTGATAATGCAGTATCTTGTGTGCATACAGATACATGCAGTCATGCTTGGAGACAGGCATGTGGGTCTATTAGCCTGGGGGAGACCCAGACAAACATCACACCTAAAGCCAGGGCTGGTGAGGTGTCTATTTCAGGGAAGGAGCTACCCTGTAGCAGTGAGCCTGAAGGTGAGCCACAGCTGCTGGTAGGTACTGATGTTCCCTTGGACAGAGTGATTGCAAGGGCAGAGGTGAGTGGTAGCACGCAGGCTGACAGTGAGGCACCACTGTCAGAGGATACCAGACTTCCTGTGGAAGGGGAGCTGGGAAGAGTCACAAAAGTACAGCTGTGACAGGCTCAGCTCTCACACCCTACACTAAGAGGCTTGAGGGAGGTAGATAGGGAGGCACATGATTCTCAAGATGAAAGGGAGTTTGTATACTGGAACAAAGGGTTACTGTATAGAAAGTGGATCCCTGAGGCAGGACTAGAGGGTGAGGTAATACAGCAGTTGGTAGTGCCTAGAACCCACCATCTGACACTTCTAGCCATAGTCCATATCATTCCTTTTGCAGTTCATATGGGCATAAAGCGTACCAAGAGACATATTGTGCAGAACTTGTATTGGCCTGGGATTGGAAGAGATGTAACTGGGTACTGCAGGACAAGTGAGCAGTGCCGAAATGTAGGCAAGGCAGGCGACAAGGTCAAAGCTCTTTTGATGCCTATGCCTATGATTGAGAAGCCATTGCAGAGGGTAGCTATGGATATTGTTCATAGGTGAGTACTAGGATAATGGCCCTAGAGCCAACACAAGCCTAGCTCAAGAATATTCCCAGTCGTCCTGTTGCCAGATGTTAGTTTTCTGTGGCCCTATTGAGCAAGGCTGTTGAAGTGATCCCCGGGGTGAATTTCCTGTTACCCATCCACTCGTCAAGATTTTTTTTGAAGAGGGCTAGTGAAGTGCTCTGCTTGACATTAATGTCTATTCCAGAGTATGGGAAGTCTCTGTGTTAAGAACTTGTCCCTCCAGCAGGTTCTGTTTATTGTGGTGATGAGGTTGAGGTCTTTAGGGCGTGTGGTGCGGAGGGATTGAGACTTTTTCAGATGAAGCATGTCTAGCAACACTGGGTCAGACATGGCTTTGTATGCCAAGCAGAGATTGCCTCTAAGTAGGCCATATGAGACAGAGTAAAGCTGGAGTTTTTTTGAGTCTGTCTGTATAGGGCATGTGTTTGAGTTCTAGGATCCTCTTTGTGAATAATTTTTGTGGCCTCTCCAGTTGTTGTAGGTGTCTAGTGAGGCACATGCCAAATGGGGCATTGTACTCAATAATGGGTCTAATGAGGGATGAGTAGAGAGGAATTATGACTTCCTTCTTCCTGGATGAGAAACCTTTTGTAATGAGATGTGCCACATAGAAGGACTTTCTAATTACAGTGGCAACATGGTTGTCGAAGGAGAGGTTGCTATCTACCTGTGTCCCTAGATCTCTTATCACACTTTGGGAGTTGAGTAGGCTACCGTTGATATGGTAGTTCGTGGGGACTATGTTTTTTCCTGAAGGGGATGACAATGCTCTTTTTAGCATTGAGCTTAAGACCATGGTTCTGGCACCAGTCATTGGTGTCTGTGAGGCCTTTTTGTAGGATGTCTACATGAGCTTGAGAGATAATAATAGCTCCTAGTTTGCATTCATCTGCGGATTTGGTTAACCAGAGTCCCTTGGTGTTGGTCTGAACTTCAGAGAAGTAGATACCAAACAGGAGAGGACCCAGGACAGATCCCTGTGGAACTCCACTTGTAACTGTTCGGTAGTTGGATTTGGAGTTTGCTACTTTCAGCGTGTGGGATCTGTCCATGAGCCAGTTGGCAACCCATCTTATGGCGTAGGGGTTTATGCCTAGGTTAGTGAGTCTGTCAATGATCCCTGAGTGGGGGATGGTGTTGAAGGCCTTGGCTAGATTGAGGTAGGCTGTATGGACTACCTTGCCTTCATCAACTGCTCTGGTGACAGATTCAAAGAAGTCTATCAGGTTGAGTAGACATGATCTACCTTTCACAAACCCAAACTGGAAGGGGTCCAGGGTTTGAAGGTTCCCTATATCCCTATTTATGAGGTCCATAATGATGCGCTCTATGGCCTTACAGATCAGGCTTGTTAGGCTGATGGGGGTGGTAGTTTCCAGGGTCAGTAGTTGCTCCCCCTTTGTGGAGTGGAATGACTGTAGCTGTGTGCCATTTGGTGGGAACAAAGCATGAAGTGAGGCTGTGGTTAAATAAGGCACTCAGGTGTGGTGCCAGTTCCCTTTGTAACTCATGTAGAACACAGCCAGGTTCATGGTCTCATGGAAGCTGTATTTTTGGCTTTGGATAGTGCGGCTTCTACCTGTGCAGCCACAAGCTTCTGAGTATCCCAAGCTCCACACAGAACTAGTATATCCTGGTGGTAATAGATTATGCTACTAGATACCCTGAGGCAGGTGGCTCTGTCCTCCATTGAGGTGAAGAAGCTAAGAAGCTAGCAAATGCTTTCCTAGAGATTTTCATCAGGGTAGGTTTCCTAAGAGAAATTCTGATTGACAGAGGTGACAAATTCATGTCAGACCTGCTGGCTTGTCTGTGGAAGCACTGTGGGGTGAAGCACCTAAAGACCACCCCCTACCATCCCCAGACTAATGGTCTTGTAGAGAGGCTAAACTCCACACTAAAGACCATGCTATAGGCATTTGCAGACCAGTTTAACAGAGAGTGGGACAAATATTTGCTCCATCTGTTGTTTGCTTACTGAGAGGTACCCCGGGAATCCACAGGTTTTTCACCCTTTTAAGTTGCTATATGGGCATAGAGTGAGGGGACCATTAGATGTGATTTGTGATGAGTGGGAGGGTGAGTGTGAATCCCACAAGTAGTCTGTTGTGACATATGTCCTAAATCCCAGGACAAGGCTCAGGGAGCTTGTGGGCTTGACCCAGAAGAACCTGGCAGGAGCCCAACAACAGAAAAAGGTCTGGTATGACAAGAATGCTTGACCCAGAGTGTATGCAATGGGGCAGCAGGTGATAGTTGCCATTCCTGTCAGATACAATAAGCTGCAGACAGCTTGGGAAGAACCCTTCAAAGTGGTAAGGAAGGTCAGTGATGTCAACTACATGGTAGAACTGCAAGGCAGGAGGCAGGGGCACAGATTGTACCATATTAACATGATGAAACCTTACCATAATAGGGATACCCTGGTGCTGAGTATTTGGAGTAGGAGGCATGATGAGTCTGGGAGGAATCTATGGCTACAGTGAGCCAGCCAGCAAAATCCCGTTACTATGGTGGAGCCTAGGGTTGCAGGCATCTGATATAACAATGCAGCACTGTAGTGGGGTTAGCAATGCCAAGGCAGATGGAATCTCAAGACAGGGTATAGGCTCATTCCTCTCAAGCAACATTTCTCAAGGCCCACCTGAAAAAACTAGCTTGAGTCTTCAAAGGCAGGAGAGGTGTGATGATAGGTGGTACTGCCAGCCATGCCAGGAGAAATACGGCAGCGTATTCGTAACATATGCCATCACAGCTAGCTGGAACTTTGTAAATAATTATATGTCATTTGTATATCAAACTGATTTGTACAGATGCTTGTGCTGAAAATGTATTAGTGAGGTTTGCTTGTGTTAAAATGTACCAACAGTGTGCCCTGCCACAAGAAAAAGAGATATGCATGCATTATTGTAACTGTTTAAATGTATACATTGCAAGAGCATATACTGGAAGGGAAGAAGCTAATCTTAATACACATGGCTTTGCAAAATATTCTTGAAATTAAATTACTTTATAGGTTAAGCCATAAAGATATTATCCTACAGGTTTGAGTGGAGCCAGAGACACAATGTCTGTGCTAGAAAATAGTTGGTAGCTCCTGTAGGAAGAGTGAAATGATTTTATGGTTTTATGACTTCCAGCAGCTGCACCACATCTGAGCAAAGCTCTGTCTGTGTCTATTGTAGCACATAGATGTTACACCCTGGTAGCTTCTAGTGATGGGGGACAGTGTGGGAAACAGTGTCAGATGACCGGGTGTATGTTATGTCATTCTGTACAGAAATAATGTTTTAATATTAGAAGAGACTGAAGTCTCAGCAGCATTCTGTATTCTGCCTTGGATCTGACAATAAGGACCACTCAGCCATCTTGCCTTGCTCTATTCAGTAAGTAGGAACAGTGATTCTTTTAGTCGATCAGGAACAGGTAGTGAGACTAGCTAAATACTGTTTTTCTATAACTGTGTGAAACTTTCCATCGGTGTTATTTTTAAAATTCCCTGTGATTGAAACTCTGGTGTTTACTGTAAATATATATTTAGTATTGTCAAGTGCTTTTATTATTTATTATTATACATATTTAAACCTCTCATTGAGTTTGCTTCTTCTAGATGAAATATTTAAGTTTTGAGAATGTTTGCATTTATTTATTTCGTGATAACTGCGGCCACTCCTGAAAGCCTTGCTGTTTGTTCAACACTACCATTCGTATTAATATTAACTTCACTCAATATAATTTCTTATCCTTTTAAGAGCCTTATAGTAACTGACTGGTTGCACTGAATCTACTTTATAGTCTGGGCAAAGTTGGTAGAGTGGGTAATCTGTGCCAGCATTTCCCAGGTGTGTGTGTGTGTGTGTGTGTGTGTGTGTGTGTGTGTGTGTGTGTGTGTGTGTGTGTGTGTGTGTGTGTGTGTGTGTCTGAAAATTAAATCGAGTGTGTGTGAACTACTTGGGACATGGACATGAAGCACTAGTTTCAAAGAGGGGGTGTTGGAGGACTTGGCTTGGACACTTAGCTGATGGAGAAAGATATAAAAAAGCCCAGATCATGAGCTGTGTGTGTCCCTGTATGCTCTTAAGGGAAATTGTGCTTTATGCAGAGATGTCTGCATCTGGAAATACTGAGTGTATCCATTTGTATTTCAAATGAATGTCCCTCTCCAGTATAAGTGGTAAGGATTTAGGCTCCTTGATTACTGGCACAGCATGGGGACCTCACAGCATCCATACCTAAGGTTAATCACAAGGCATTCCTTAGCTGTGTCTGTAATGTAAAAGAGAAGGCTCAGCTTTGCACAAAATTCAGAGTGGAAGGCACCACTCATACTGAACCTGAGGACATAGCCAACATGTCAGTAGACACTTTTGGCAACAATTTCACACCCCTATCTCCACCGATCATACCCCGCAGCATACCTGTCATCAGTTTTCTACCTATTATCTCCAAATAACTTGTCCTAACCACACTCTTCAATGCCAAAAACACAGCCTCTGTGGGACCAGATAACATCCCAGACTGCTTACTAAACAGTCTAAATCAAGAGTTAGTAGAACCATTGGGTACTGTCTTCAACTAAAGTCTAAGTACTGTCTTTTTCCTGGTGGAAGGGGAAACAGAAACCATAATACCCTTGCACAGAGGGGGGCCCTCAACTGACCCAGAGAACTATACACCCATAAGCTTGATCAGCCTTGTCTGTAAGACGATGGAAAGAATCATCTTGAACCTTATCAACAAGGACATTGGTGAGCTTCAAACTCTTTAATCAACCCATTTTGGCTTCATCAAGGGCAGATCATGCCTGTTAAAACTAGTGGAATTCTTTAAAAGTGTCACCAAAGCCCTGGATTAAGGCATATCAGTACTTATTGCCTATCTCGACTTGCATCATTGCAGAACTCACCCACCTGGGGATTAACACATACATCCTTAGATGAGTAGCCAAGTGGCTCACCAACAGAATATATACAGTCATAAGTGGGGATCCCACCTCTACCAGCAGATCTATTACCAGTGGTGTCCCATGAAGTTCTGTGCTGGGCCTCCTATTGTTTGGAATGTATTGATCAGAAAATCAGGGAAATAAAGATGGCCTGGGGCTGAATAAGTTCAATGACAATGGCAAACTGGGCACAGTCACTGAATCCCCAAACAATGTCCAAATACTACAAAATGTGCTTACATACATAAATGATTGTTGCCAAATCCACAGACTTAAAGATAACCCAAAATAATGCACTATTATCCCTGTTGGCAAAGGAGAAGTCTGTGCAAATTACACTATTAATAATACCTCCAATGTTATAACCCAGTGGTGAGAAATTTGGGAATGTAGGTTGTTGGCAACCTTACCTTTGATCATCATGTATCCACAGTGGTAATGAAGGCCCTTTATGTTGCACACCTCATAAGTGAGGGCATAGCATCCAAGACTAAGGATGCTATAACTCCACCTTAGTCATCCCTCATCAGACCAATAAAAGAGTACAATGCTCCCTTTTGCATGTAAATCACCAGACACCTACAGCAGCTGGAGAGACCTCAGAGGTTTTTCCCTAAGAAAATCCAGTGCCTCCAAACCATGACCAATATGGAAAGACTGAAAGCCATGTCACTGTACTCTGTATCCTACAGGCTTCTGAGAGGTGACATGTGGCTCTCCGACAGAGCAGTCTCAAACCCTGCCTTAAAGGAAATGCTGCACCTCCCCATATCACACAGGACAAGTCACACTCACTCTAGGAACCTTAACCTAGCTTGCAACATCAACAGGACATGCTGGAGAGAAACATTTGTCTCACAGAGATTGCTACTCCTATGGAACAAACTACCAATTCATCTGAAACTGAGCTCCTCAATGGCCATATTGAATGGGTAACTGGGACAATTGTATGAGAAATCATAGATTACCCTGGAGTTTCAACTATGTCACTTTTAGACATGGTCAACCAGTGCTGATCATGGATTTGCAAATATGGACTACATATCTTGGTCTGTAAGGAAATAATGGTACAACCTGGGTAGGCTTGACAAGGCCCTAGGGCCATTAGCCTAGTAACCTCTTATGAACCTATGAAGCTAAAGCCATTATGGTAGTAGCCTCATATAAACCTAGGAGTTATGAACCTATGCAGGCCTGCCAACATCTTGTCTTTCTTGTCACACACATGGGCTGCTGATGTAATGTACTATAAGTTCAGCTACAGTCTTACAAAAGTTAGACTTGTGCTGTGGCGCTTGTATTGAGTATGGTGTTCTGTAGTCTGTGTACTTAGGTAGCGGTTCTAGTTTCACTGCAGTCAATTGCATGAGTGTGTGTGCTTTAGCTTGACATTATCAACAACCTTTTACCACAGCATGCAGGATACTGTTATTACTATATTCTCATTAGCTATATCAGATGTCTGGATATGTGGTTATCCCACCAGGGTATGGTCAGATACTAGCCTGGAGGCAAGGCAGACGTCACTTCATCCTATACCAGACAGATGACAGTTATGTGGCTTTTAATCTATCCACATACATCATGGCATGATTTATAGGCCCTGGATTATCTTCTTGAGAAAGCCCTGTGGTCTCCCAAGATGTTGCATGTGCCTGTAGAGAAACATGTAAAAGAGCACATTATAGGATTTCTACCTTTTTATTTTCTCTAAATCTTTTGGGTTACTAACACCATGACAGGAATGGACCCCATTCCTAAGTCAAATTATGATTAAAGTTCATGAAATTAGTATTGTTTCAGTCTTTGATGTCAGCCAAAAGTGCTATTTGCAGCACCTGCAATGTGCCTAGTAATGACTCCTCCTGCAATTTGTATGGAGTTACATAGGTTCATAGGTTCATAGGTAGGTACTAGGCTATCAGCCATGGGGCCTATATAAGCCTAGAAAAAAAGGTTCCCTAGCTTTCGCCACCCAAGAAAATTATTTTCCTGTGCCCCTTTCGAGCAGTGCCGCAGAAGTGATCCCCGGGGTGAATTTTCTATTTCCCTTCCAGTCAAGATTTTTCTTAAAGAGGGCCAGTGGGTTTGACATAGCTTTGTATGTTAGGCAGAGATTGCCTCAGAGTAGGAAATATGCGATGGAGTAGAGCTGGAGTTTTTTGAGACAGTCTGCGTATGGCATCTGTTTGAGGCCAGTAATCCTCCTAGTGAGGTATTTCTGTGGCTTTTCCAATTGTTGTAAGTGTCTTGTGAGATACATGCCAAATGGGGCATTCTACTCTATAATGGATCTGATGAGGGATGAGTAGAGTGGAACAATGACCTCCTTTTTTCTAGAGGAGAACCCTTTTGTGATGAGGTATGCCATGTGGAAGGATTTCCTGACTACTGTGGCGATGTGGTTATCAAAGGACAGACTACTGTCCATCTGTGTCCCTAGGTCTCTTGTCACACTTTTGGTGTTTAGTGAGCTACTGCCTATGTGGTATTTCATGGGTACCGAGTTTTTCCCAAAGGGGATGACAATGCACTTCTTGGCATTAAGCTTGAGGCCATGACTTTGACACCAGGCATCTGTCTCTGTGAGGCCCTTTTGTAGAATGTCTACATCATTAGGTGATTCTATTATGGCTCACAGTTTGCAGTCATCTGCAAACTTTGTTAGCCAAAGACCTTCTGTGTTGGGCTGCACTTCAGAGGAGGATTTGGAGGCAGGTATTGGTAACCTATCTAAATACAATTGTAGATTCTTTTTTATAATACCCATTGCTCCTCCTACTACTGGAACTGTGTATTTTTCTTCCACATTGCTCTCGTTTCTGCCTGCAAATCCTGATATTTTATGGCTTTGTGTCTCTCTGTATGTAAGACAGTGTAGTCAATGGGTGTGGTGATTTCAATGACCAATGCTATTTTTGTCTTCTTTTCATGGACACTATATCCATTTTTCTCACATCTATCTTTTGAACTGTTGGTAATGGGTGATCCCATGTGATGTAGATGTCATCATTTTCTTTGTGGCTCATGTTTCCAGTGTTTTTCAGACACTTCAATACCAAAATGTTTGCACAATCCCCAGTGCAACAGTCTTGCCACATTATTATGCCTTTCAGTATATAATCTTCCTGTCATCAATATGTAACAACCAGCAATGAGATATGTGACTGTTTCCACCTACATTTGTCTGTTTCTCCCACATGTTTAATGGACTTTCCAAACCAATGTGTACGTAGCCCAGTATCTTGTGCTGCCAATATTAACCTTCATCTCTTGGTTTGAATTCACCTGTACTTAACCATTCCTGATCAACATGAGGTTCTTCAAGAAGTTTTCTATACTTGCAACTATATTTATGCATTTTCCACATTTCTTGCCTTCTCATCTGGTCCTTCACCTTGTATTCTTTCTTTTGTTTTTTTTTTTTTTTTTGTTTTTGGCACATTCAGTTGCTGCCTGATTTTTATCTACTTCTGGTTTGATTTCCGTTCCTGCTTGAAGTGCTATGCTTCTGCTAGACTAAGCAGGAAAGTCATTTTAGATTTATTCTTCTCATGTTTCAAAACTTTCACTTTGTTTGGGTCTTATGAGGTCAGCAGATATGTGTGCAGTCTTATGATTGCAGATCTATACATTTAATCAATTTCAAGGAGGTCCATACCTCCTTCAGAATGGGGAATATATAATCTTGGTATGCACTGATTTTTATAAATCATTTGGTAAACATGAAGCATCCTTCTTGTTTTCCTGTCTAATCTATCCAACACATTTTGGGGCAAGTCAATCACTCCAAAACTGTAAGTTAAGACAGTAAGAGCAAATTGGTTTACAACTTGAATTTTGTTCCTAGATGTCAACTCTGTTTTCAGGATTAATTAACATTTTCTAAAGTATTTCTTACTAAGTTTTATTTGTATTTTGTTCATGTTTTATTGTTAATCCTTCATCAATTTCCAAATATTTATATACTCTCTCTCTTGCTTTTATATCACATTATTGTCCCAAGTTGATGTTTTCTTGGTGGTGCAGCTTTCCTGCTTTAAAGGTTGCTTTTGCACATTTATCAAGACCAAATGACATTCTTATATCATCTGAAAAAGTTTTGACAACTTGCAGTTGTGCTTTTAGTTTCTCATCTGATAAGCTATGCAGTTTAAAATCATTGATAAAGAGAAGATGAGAAGTCTTTACACTTTGTTGTTTTTTAGGAGCCAAATTATAGCCATGGCCTGGGTCTATATTAGAACACCAAACATGTGAAATGTCGAGTGTTCTAATATCGACCCGTTTTCAGTGAACGCTGAAAATATCAAAGCAACAGAAAACCAAATTCTTTCCTAGGGAAAGAATTTGGTTGTCTGTTTCTGTTGCTTCAGTATTTTCAGTGCGCTGGTGGAAAGTTACGGGTCGAGTTCAGGTAAGTGTGCAGTTGTGTGGATGTATGGGTTAGGGCGGGTTAGGTGAGTTAGGGTTAGGGTGCAGATCAGGTAAGTGTGCAATTGTGTGGACGTGAGGGTTAGGGCGGGGTAAGTGAGTTAGGTTTAGGGTGCGGGTGAGGCGACTGTGCAATAGTGACGGACCTTGGGGTAAGGGTTTGGGTTAAGGTAAGTGGATAGATAGTGGTGTATGTATAGTTTAGTGTAAGGTTAGGTGTAAGAGTTTAGGTGTATGTGTGTGGATTGCTGTTTGTTTGGTGTGCTTGTGTTGTGTGTATGTGTTTTGGAACAGCAAATCTTTTCCCTAGGAAAAAAAATTGCTGTTCCGAATGTTCTCTGTTTTGTATTTTTGATTGCTAAGGTTCGATATTAAAACACTCAACATTTTGAATGTTCGGTGTTCTAATATAGACCCCATGGAGTAAGCTGTTAAGTAGACAGCTTAATGGGTTAAGTGCAAGGCAGAATAGCAGCAGTGACAGAGAGTTACCCTGAAATATCCCCCTTTGAATTTTTTGCCTCTGGAATAAAAATGTGTCCTTTATTATGGCTTAATTGCAAAGTGGTCTGCCAGTGTTTCATGGTCGCTGAAATGTAGTCGATCAGTGTAGAGTGTATTTTATACAATTTTAAGGATTCTTTTACCCATGAATGGGGACACTATCAAATGCTTTTTTTAGTTAAGCCATACCACACTTAGATTCTTCTCCTTTTTTATAGTTCTCCACTATTTAACAACAAATGATCCTTTGTTCCATATGAATTTCTTTTATTGCCTTTTTGTTCTTTTGCCATAATTGAGTTTTCTTCTAAATGACTATAAACTCTGCCGGCATCAATTTCAGTGTATAGTTTATACCTCTTTGGAAGGCAAGTTTTTGGTCTATAAGTTTTAAAGTAGCTTGCAGGTTCACTCTTAAGTAGGAGCATTGTTTTTCCTATTGTTAGCCAGGTTGGTGTCTGTTTGGGGTGCATATATAAATAGTTCTTACTCATGGCTAAATCTTCATGCAGAGATGTTAATACTTTTAACCAGAAGTTAGGTACTGCATCTGGGCCTGGGATTTTCCAATTGGAGGTGTTTCTTAACTTTGTTTCGATCTCTCTGGCTGTTACTTCATCGCATTTCATATCCTGTACCTTTAAACTTCTTATTCTTTCTTTTACTTCTTCTATCCATTTAGCATATTTGTTATGTTCCAAAGGATCTTCATAAATACTTCTCCAAAATGTATCTATTTCTTCTTTTTTTGATGGTCTTTCAATTCCTTTTACCTTGTTTCCCAATTCTCTATTTAACTTTTTTTGGGTCATCAATAAATTGCTTATTTTGTTCTTTTCCTTTATATTTATCTGGGTAGCTTCTAGGTTTTTCCTCCTGTGGTGAGATTTTTAGTTTATTTACAATAATGCATATGGATCCTGATCTGTTCTAATACTGTGCATTGTTTTTATCACATCTTTCTAAGTACTTTTATTGATCTATTACCTCTCCTGTAGTCTTCTAACAGTGACACGTCTTGCTTAATTGCTTTATAGTTTTCACTATTCGATACTTCTGTGGTGGTATTCGATTTCTCTCCTTCCTTTCCCTCACTACCCTGTGTTCTCATGGTTGAACTTTATCAGTTAATTTAGCTGCACAGTAAGATATCCTGCTTACTTCTGTTATATCGCATGGATCTCTATGGACAGTTCTAATTACTGTGTTCATTTGTTTTATCAAACTTCTGACTTTTGGGATTTTATTGACATTCTGCAGTCTATTTCTTTCATTGATCTTAATATGTCTATCTATCTCTATTAAATGAAGCAGCTCTTGTTTTAGCTTATTTTCTTCTAAACTGAGGGCACATTTTTTGTTTTCCATTTCCTGCGGGAATTTTATAGAAAGTTCTATAGCATCTTCCTGTGGCACATTCTCTTCAATTTCATCTTGTGCCATCTGTTGCTGTGTCATATGGGAACTCACTGGGCTACCACTCCTCTACATTGACTGTGTCACAGTTTCCAGAGTTTTCTGTTTCTTCCCTTGCTGTCCAGCTCAAGTGAATGTTTATACTGGTTTCCTGTGGCAGGCTCCAAAATATCTTCATAGGGCACCTGAGCAATTGCTTCCCATTCCACTGGTTCCAGCTTAATTTGGATGTCCATTGCTCTAGCCTGTTGTGTTGCTTTCTGAATTAGATTTTCTACACTAAATCCTTTACTTTGCAGGTACTCCATAACCACAGTTTCTATTTCTTTAACTTCTCCATTACTAATCTCCTTTTCTACTTTTCCTCTTTGTCTTCTTAATTTTTTGGATTGTAAGTTTTCCATGTCTAGATTCCTTTGCCTGTATTTCTCTTCAAATATCTTTGATGTTATTCTTTTTGTATTGATTAGTTTTGCTTTCTCCTTTGCATAGATATTACATCAAATTAAATATCTTTTTCTTTCCCATGTCCATATTTCTTCTTCAGATTTTTTCTGGTCTTCCTGTTTTTCCTTACTTTGGAGACTCATTCCATTATGCTGTGATGTAACCTGTCTTAGACATTCTATACCAAATTTTTCACTTCGAAGGGACTCCATAACTTCAACTTCTATTTTTTAACTTCTGTTTTACTAATATTCTTTTCTACATTCCCTCTTTATGATATTCCCCCGGATTCATGAAGCTTGGCGCAAGGCCGGTGTAAGGCTTGCGCTGGCCGTGTGGCGTATAAATGGTGTAGTAGCGCCATATGCATATTAATGAAGGTGCGCCGCTACCACATCCACGTGCATAGGACACGTGCGCGAGTGCATGGGGTGTTACTAAGCTGCGCCCGGAGGCGTGTCAATATCGTCTGGCGATGAGCAACCTAAACTACTGAATATTATAACCTGTTTGCAATAGTAATCGCACCTATCAGTGTCCGTGGATAATGAAACGTATGCAAAGCATGCAAGACAGTTCCCGGCCACACAAAATGGAGAACCAAACAGAAATGCACGCAACACAATATGAGTTTCTGTCCATGGAACAAATGATATTTAAAATCGTGTGTCCGTAATGTACTGCACTGTCAGTAGTTATACTCAGTGGAAGTGAAGCGCATCATGTCAGCGTGTCGCCAATACACACGTCTAGCCCCATGGGCATGGTCACCAGCAGTCCCACAGTGGTAGTGATAGTACACAGCTGGGCAGTTGTGGCTATATAACAACCGTAAAGAAACCTGACAGTCCAAATTGTATACCAAACACACACAAACATATGTATATTAAAATGTGCTATACACATGAACAGGAACGTAACCGTCACATACACATAGGATGCCATATGCGGAACCAGGATATCCAAAAGCAGAACCCATGCATGCAAATGAAATATGCAACAACCCCTGTATAGCACATAACCCGCACCCATGTCCGAATGTCCACCAAATCCAGCTACCAGCCTTGTGCAGCCGTACACCTACACATAGCGAGTATTCCCCATATGTAGTAGGAAGTATCGTCCTAGGCAGTGTCAGGATTGCAAATATGTATCCCACGTTTGTAAACATCCCATCACAGTTATGTAAATCCTAATGCCCTCGCATTCATGTTACGGCAAAATGTGTGTACATCCCGCGTGGGATAAGTAACCTGTTGAAACCTCAGAGTTGTTTACACGCCACGGTGTCCAGTACTGTACACATCTGGACAAAACATGTATTGTGTAGTCACGGTACTGTTCAGTTTCTACACAGACGTGCAAAACATACTATGCAGGATGGAACAGCTGTCCACCATGCAGGTCACCCCACTAGGGTTGCCACCTGTTCAGATGGCCAAGGTGGGACATCCCTTGTAGAAATGTGAGAATTTACAGGATAAAACATACCCCCGGCCAGTGCAAAGGACAGAATTACACTTGTATGCTAAGATAAAATCTTATTCCATAGCATTTGAATAGCTTATGCTATCCCAAATAATAGTTATGTGTACCAGATACAAAATACCTGTATCATGCAACTAGTAAAGAAAATAAGAAATATATTATTGTCTTAAATTCACAGGACATTTGCCATGTCTTAGGTGTCTTCGCAGGACACAACTGTCCAAAGTGGGACCTCCCCTCGCAAAGAGGAACAAGTGGTAACCCTACTCCCCACTGAATTATTGACAGTATATAGTCAACTCAATCACATACCGACACTACCTCTCAACCTATTACAGCAACAAAATCTGGACAAAGCCTAAAAGGATGGGTGGACAAATAGGGACAGATGTAATTACTGCTCTCACAAACTTCGAAAGTTCACAGAATAATAGTATGTACATAAGCATGAAATGTTGTGAAGGATGTGGAGTAGTCCCCAGTATTGCAGAGGTCCATACATTTATACTGTAACAAACCGTCACATATGTTGACTGTACTACTGCATACCTGTAGTTAATTCATAGTTAAGTCATGTGCAAAATAATAACCCTCGTAAGAATGAATAAAGGAAATAGTCAAATGTGAATGGGAACACCACTCACCGTGGATTATGTATTGTAACCACCCCCACCCATATTATGTATTGCCAACATCATAAGCTGCTTACAGGTGCCCAAACACCTGTGTCTGTAAACACAGATTAAATGTTTTAAATGGACAAACCCTGTCCATGTGCTTTGTCTGACATTTGAACACGGTCAGGGCAGTTCCGTTCACCAGGCAGACAAGCCTAAACCCAGATCACCACATGAACACCCTGACAATTAAAGACCTGTATATGTCAGGACTATAAGCCTTTGGGTTCTGAATAACCCTGCAGTGATTAAATATGCAGCTTAGGTCCAGAGCAGTAGGGAATAGGGAATGTGTAACATGTAGTACCGCATTTTTCCCAGCAGGAGAATGGATGCCTGTGACGTAAGTGAAGCGGTGAGGCATATGTTAATGTAGCTATGTACTATGGGTATGCATATAAATGAGTCAGAACACCAAACATATAGTGGTTACAGCATCCGGCCAACGTGAATGCAGTCCCGGTTCAACTACGACTACAGCACATATAATATGAAA
Organism: Protopterus annectens; assembly: GCF_019279795.1. Taxonomy (NCBI): domain Eukaryota; kingdom Metazoa; phylum Chordata; order Ceratodontiformes; family Protopteridae; genus Protopterus; species Protopterus annectens. Next base: position 1,210,903,992 of record NC_056726.1, read on the forward strand.
GTGTAATGAATGCGTCTGTGCTGTACAGACAGTTAAATATGTAAAGGTGAACGTGTGTTTCGCATATGTCCGTTAACCGGATTACAGATAATATACTAGTACTGTCACAAGTAATAAAGCCCACGTAAGCACAAAGACTTAGTAAACATATGTAACCCACAATAAGGATATGCATGCACGCCTGCGCGTAACCCACAATAAGGAAATGCAAGTGCGCCTGTGCGTGTGTGATCCGCTCACAGCATAGTAAATGAATGCTGTGTCCCCCATGTTAGTTATACATGGCTCAAACCTGTTAACCCCGTAAAGTATGAAACCGGACAAAGGCATGCAAACTACCGGTACAAATAGGGACAAACCCCAGATATGTGCCAGAACAAACATAGAAAGTGGATAGAATAACGGGTGTGTCAGTAGCATGGATTCTCTGAAGGGTATGCAGTCGTAACCTGAACTGCTTGCCAGACTTCCCCACCGTAAGTCTCAAATGAAATGCCACTACATTGCCAGATAGACACAGGTTTATGTAAAACACACCGAAGATAAAGAGGCAACCAGCTGTACACTCTGCGACAATCTGTACAGTGGAAAGGTATGGTATGGATATAGATATATGTGTATACACATAATCCACAGACGTAAACCAAAGCAAGTTATGAAATGAGGATTGTACATGTATATATGTATACACAACAGACTTATGTCCCGTAGATATGACATATGTACATAAATAGGCCACGTTATAGCTAATATGGGTAGACAAACAGACATGCACGAAAGGTGAATAAACCGCTGCATTCCAAACCATTGGCCAGAAAGTGACAGTCCAGCAAGTTCTACACTTTAAACATGCAGATAGGTGTCCATTGCAGGACTCCAAAAATTAATCCATACGTAGTGTCAACCGACACTGACGCAAAATAAGTGACCTCAGCAAATACGATGTAGCTGTACATGCAACAGTATCAGGTGCAAGGGTGATGACAAATGTGTCGATAGAATGTATGACGTACGAACTGATATCCGGAGAGTGGGGAGTGCATAATAAGTGTCTCCACACTTCAGTACCGCACACATTAAACATGTGTAATGGGTACTGTAGAGGGTTGTCAGGTATGGGAATCATGGGTATGCAGAAATGGGCCTAGGTGTTGTTTGGCAGAGATTTCGTAGGCCCACCCCGTGGGAGTGATGTGGGTATAGCACACGCCTATATTCTCAATAATGGGGCAAACCATCCACTGGATATTGCGTAAACCATTTTGGCAATATGTAGGGCCCTATATCAGTGTCATGTAGGCGATTATCATGGATGGACATGCGTACGACCAAGATGGTACCCATAACTGGCAAACTGTCAGAATAACACAGCTGCACTAAGGCATAGTACATGATATATAAATAGGGACTATATTAGATATACCCCAGACAAAGTCAGAACGTTGTGAGAATACTGGCATAGCCAGGAATATGGACAATATGAGTGTTACTAATCATGTAATGGAAATGTCAGTCACTATTATCTAACCGCACAGTTCGTAATGCCTTGCCAGCAATTTACCAGAAAGGCACATTATTATGACAAATGTAACAAGGGCAAAGGTCAAACGTCAGGGCGTTTACCCATAATGTGTACAGGTTAGGGGTATGAAGGTAACCTGTCCAAAATACATGTACAGAACTAGTGATACTAGGTGGACAGGTGAGAAGAAAGACATCAGGACAAATGAGAAAACATGTACAAGTCATACGCATGTACTCCGACAAATGTGAATGACAACATATGCCCTGTGAATGTCAATGTGGAAGGTTAATAGACACAAAAGTAATGTGTCCCTCAGGGTGTCATGCAGTGTCACTGTAACAATATCCAGTCCCCCATACTCGTACGTGAGCTCTGCCACTGACGGAAATGCGCAAATACCGGCGCACACATACAGTACATGATAGACCAGTTAGTGTGGATAAGCAGCTGTTGGCCTGTGTGAGGAATACAACTGTCTGGGTGGGTGTGTCCTGCAATATAAATGTAATGGCATGTGGCCTGTGATGCCGCCATGCAGTGTGTGTATTGGTGTCAGAATGTTGATATTTTGTATCAGACACATACTCCGCAACTGTACAGATTTACGCAGAATGTGCAGAGTTCTGCCTCATATGTTTGATGTGTTCCACGTAACATCAGTAACATTCCGGCACTTTCTTGATAACTGAAGTCATGAAATAATGACAAACATGTGATTAAGACACCAAATCCGACAGAAAAGCCATACTAATGCAAAACCTATTATTGTGTCAACTATCTACGTTTGTAAGAACAACATGTCAATACTGCCCCTATGTGTCCCACTATCAGATAAGGCCTTGTCCAGAAATCTGCTCTAGGAGGTGGAGTGGTATGAACAGAAACAGATACATGTGTGAGGAAACAGCAATATCGACTGCAAGATAACGCAGAAGGTATGAAATGCACTGCAGGAGGACATTCAGTACTGTCCGCAGGTATGTGTTGACATGTCAAATGACACAGCAGTCTACATGAAGTACCCATAGGGCTGTCACCTTTACAAATGATGATAGTGGGACATACCCACAGCCATGCACACAGCACAAATAGACATACACACATCAAAACTAGGCCATGATACATGAAGCCTCCGGTAATGAGTACAGTGAGAGTACAGCAAGGATAGATGTCTGCCAAGATATACAGCAAACGCCTGTAAGGGCGTGTAACACCGCCCGTAACACGGACGTTGCATGGATGTTGGGATTTGCAACATACCCCATTGGTATGTGAAAGCTATGCAAATATGCGATACATGAAACAGTCAGCTGTCCATGCAAAAGCAGAGTTATGGGCAGAAAATAGATTATATATACATATATATATAGAGAGAGAGATACAAACATACCCACACACACACACATGTGGCAGGACTGGTAATCGAACCTACACATTACTACCCTATCACACTACAGCACGACACATTTACAGAACATGCTACCGAGATTACTAAACACAGCAGACACACAGGTATTCTACTAGGTGCGTGTCAACATCCGCAAAGACAAAAACGTCAGCAGGATATATTTGTGTTGCGAAGCGTCTAAAAGCATAACCTGAGTCCCCAGGTGGACGGGAGCATGCACACACACATCTGGCAGGCCTGGGAATCAAACTTACACCTAACTACCCTATCACACTGCAGCATGACGCATTTACAGAATGCGCTACCGAGATTACTGAACACAGTACTCCGAGAGGCATACTTCTAGGTGGGTGACATCATCCGCAAAGGCAAAGACGCCGATAGGGAATGTATGTGTTGTGAGGCATCTAAAAGCATTACTGTGTTCACAGGCAGCTGGAAACACACACACACATGCACACTTGGCAGGGCCGGGAGTTGAACATACACCTAACTATCTTATCACACTACAGCATTACGCATTTACGGAACGCGCTACCAAGATTACTGAACACAGCACTCCCAGAGGCATACTTCTAGGTGGGTGACATCATCCGCAAAGGCAAAGACGCCGATAGGGAATGTATGTGTTGTGAGGCATCTAAAAGCATTACTGTGTCCCCAGGCAGCTGGAAACACACACACACTTGGCAGGGCCGGGAGTTGAACATACACTTAACTACCTTATCACACTACAGCATTACGCATTTACGGAACGCACTACCGAGATTACTGAACACAGCACTCCCAGAGGCATACTTCTAGGTGGGTGACATCATCCACAAAGGCAAAGACACCGATAGGGAATGTATGTGTTGTGAGGCATCTAAAAGCATTACTGTGTTCTCAGGCAGCTGGAAACACACACACACACACACACTTGGCAGGGCCAGGAATTGAACACACATTTAACTACTTTAACACACTACAGCATTACGCATTTACAGAATGCGCTACTGAGATTACTGCACACAGCACTCCCAGAGGCATACTTCTAGGTGGGTGACATCATCCGCAAAGGCAAAGACGCCGATAGGGAATGTACGTCTTGTGAGGCATCTAAAAGCATTACTGTGTCCCCAGGCAGCTGGAAACACACACACACACTTGGAAGGGCCGGGAGTTGAACATACACCTAACTACTTTAACACACTACAGCATTACGCATTTACAGAGCTCACTACCGAGATTACTGAGCACAGCACTCCCAGAGGCATACTTCTAGGTGGGTGACATCATCCGCAAAGGCAAAGATGCCGATAGGGAATGTTTACAGAGTGAGCAGTCTGAAAGCATTTTACTGTCCCAAGGTAGACGTACACAAACACGGCAGTGCTGTCATTGGGCCAACTAAATATCTACGGAGCACTACAACACTAAATAGATACAGGATGCATGACAGACAGTACACCCTTCGAGAGAGCAACCAGTGTGTTCAATGTAGGCATCCATCTTGACATTGAAAATGGACATCGGTTGCCTGGATGACCACCATGGCTATACAGGATGTCAATGGCCATGCCCACACGCTTAGTATCACACGTCTGTTTGGAATGTACTGTGTGTCCATCTACACAACGGCGTACTGGGCATGCTCACACACTTAGCAGTTGCAAAGGGCCAACTTGCATGCACACGGAGTCTAATCACGAAAGGGCGCAGTGTGGAATGTACTGTGTATCCATCTACACAACAGCATACTCGGCATGCTCACACAGCAGTTGCAAAGGGCCATCTTGCATGCACACGGAGTCTAATCACGGAAGGGCACAGTGTGGAATGTACTGTGTGTCCATCTACACAATGGTGTACTAGGCATGCTCACACACTTAGCAGTTGCAAAGGGCCAACTTGCATGCACACGGAGTCTAATCACAGAAAGGCGCAGTGTGGAATGTACTGTGTATCCATCTACACAACAGCATACTGGGCATGCTCACACACTTAGCAGTTGCAAAGGGCCAACTTGCATGCACACAGAGTCTAATCACGGAAGGGCGCAGTGTGGAATGTACTGTGTATCCATCTACACAACAGCATACTGGGCATGCTCACACACTTAGCAGTTGCAAAGGGCCGTCTTGCATGCAGATGGAGTGTACACACAGAAGGGCACAGTACAGAAGGGCACAGTAAGGTAAATCTGTCCTCACGCACAGGGCGGTCACACATGCAGTGACCTGTACACACACAGCTGCCATCACAGCTGTCACAGGTGCAGGTCACACACGTACACACTGCAGTGTACACTGTAGCTGTCAAGTCAGCACCATGTCATCGGTGCAGCACTACACAGCCTTACGGTCCCACAACACCATGTGACACATGACCACTGGGCTGTACAGTGGTGTACACCAGCTGTGCAGAGTACACATGTACCAAAAGGGATCCAACAGGTGTTATGCATTGCAATGATGCCAGTGTACATGAACAGGTCGGCTCAACACATACCACGGCCCTTACACAGCTGTGACACCTGACTGTTGCTGTACACCAATGAACACATGTCTGGATATGTCATACATGTGATTGTGTGGATGTGTGCATGGACTGCACACACAACACATACATACATAGCCTTTGATGTACCACATGCATAACACTGGCCTAATCAATGCTATACACACGAATGGAAGGTGGGCCCATGTCTGTTGAATGCTCACACTACAGGGGGTAGCAGTGTTGACCGGGGCACATACCCTTGTACAGGTTGCCTGTGACACCCATGGCATCATACCGCAGTCCATGTGTTATGTATGTCAACACACATGTCCAACAATAGCAATGCATACAAACATGGCAACAGGAGACACATGTGACATCTGTACTGTGCATGCAGCAACCATGCATGTGCAATGGCTGATGTCCGTAACATAGTTGCACCTACCTACGACATGCAGACGCAATGCAGACCCATCATTGACACCTGTATACGGTGACATACAAGCAGCATGTATGGAGGGATGTGTGTACATAACGTGGTGAACCACCTGTCTAGATGTATGTGTGCAGGGGGTGACTCACAGTTGTGTCACACACCATCCTATCATGCCATGTGCAAACAGTACGCTATGTCACTGTTACGTGACAGTGCTGACATAATGCATACACAGCGGTCAGGTGTTAACAACTACATGTCACATGGCACCTGTAACACCTACAACCTCCTGTGTGCATATAGCAGCACATCTGCCAGATATAGCATTGGTACACATAATGCAATCAATACCACTGCATGTCTATCAAACGTGTCATCATATGGCAGGTGTATCATTCCCAGCACTGCCATGTGTGTCTGAATGTGTGACCAGGGATGCCACATATCATGGGGAATATGTCCCAGTTGCTACACATCCCTGTACACCATTGTAGAGATCTGTACATACGTCAGTGTGGGAAGCATGACGTCGGCCGGTGTGGTGCATCACACACGTCGGCTGTCCGTATACATATGTGTGGTCACCACAGTGTGTGTGTGTCTGTATGTATGTCTGGTGCTTGGTGTGAGGGTGTATGCCAATATTCGGTGGGAAATGATCACTAGCGCCACGTGGTGACTAACCCGTAATGGTGATGCATTGCACAACCCTGTTGATGCCATAGGTCCCAGCCATACTGGCTACCTGTGCATGTCCCTTCTCTGTGACACGTTGTGTGGGTGCATAGTACTGTGAGGGTGATTACCACACAGGCAAGGGTCCCCAACTGCACACTATGGGGTGTGCATTATAGTGGTGTACACCCCATGAATGCGGCCATGTTCCCGTACTGTTACAGGGTCCTACTGCTGCACAGTGTGGCCTCCAGCTACCAAGTGACACCTCACATCATCATTGGCCAGGCCGCTGTGTACAACCCCTGCACCATGTCACCATACCTGTAATGTGTCCTGCTATGTATGTCACGTCTCTGTCCAGTGTAGCCTGTGGCACCGACCACATGCGTCAGGTGCAGTATATGTGCGGACATCTGTGTCATGTTGGTGTGTCCAACAGTCAGGTTGAAGGTACATGTAGCATGCTGATATTGCCAGACGTGCCTGTGTGTAATCCACAGTTACATGTGGGGGACTGCAAACACTGCTACCTGTAGGCACATGCAAGTACACCATAGGAGGGAACCAGGGTATCACAACCAACATGGTGCTACAGGTGTAACCGAGACACATACCGTGAACACATCAGTATGCATGCTGCACCTGCACTACATGGTATGACTGGTGCATGTCGACAGTACACAACCTATGTCACATACACATCTCTCAGTATTCACACACAACCACTGCAACATACACATCCCTCACTATGCATACACAGGTATTACATACACCTCTCACTATGCTGTTCACCCTGTGCATCAGAATATTTGTGCATAACCCTGCACCGATGGTGTGGATGACAGGGATGTGGCACAGGCTTCATCATATGCACAGGGTGATATGTTTGCCAGGGGCATAGGCTGCACCAATGGATAACATCATGTGTGTGTGTAAGGGCCGTTGAGTTGACTGGACATGTCTGTGCAGAATACATGTGGATGTTGTGGAGCCCTACAGTTGTGTTTGCTGTGTGCGTGTATGTATGTACACAGTTCTGCCATTTGTGATGCCTACACGGGGTATATGTGACAGCCCCAGATTGTACAGTGCAGGTTGTACAGCTCACTGTGTCCGTCCATGGCCACGTGACCTGTGCCTGCCTGGGGTTGCATGGGCACTACCAGGTGGAGGTACAGAGTGGCTACTGTCCGACAACACATGTCCGCTGGAACCGTGTCCCCGCTGAGACCATCCAGGGCCACGTCCACGTGGCCTGCTGTGTCCTGGTGTTGACAGCGCAGCACCAGCTGCACTGCTACTGCTACCGGCACTATGGGAGCGGGCATGTGAGGTGGCACGCTCACGTCGACCTACACTAGGTGGTGTTGCTGGCCTACGTCCACGTGGCCTACGCCTCACTCCTACCAGGTGTTCCAGCACAGACAGCTCCCACTCGTGGATTGCCATGCCTCAGTCAAGGATTCTGACCATTTCACCTAATAGCCTATCCAGAACATTAGCAATCTGCTGTTGAGCATTTGCCAATGCCTGATTGTTGTCATTTAGGGTATGGATAGCAGCCTTCTGCAGCCTCTGCCCTTCTCTGTTCTGCCATTCAGCACGTGCCTGTGCCGCCATTACAGTCTGGAACATGCGTCTGGTGATACCAGCTGCTGCGCTCTGTCCTGCAGGTGCATGTCTGCCAGAGGTCCTCCTACGAGCAGCACCGGCCACATGCCTGTGTGGCACATCTGCAGTCATTACACTGACACCATGGTGTGTAGACAGACCTTCTGTAGCCACCACACGTTCCTGTTCCACACCAACAGACGCTGACTGTCCTTCCTCTATGGCCACCGGTGATGCGGTATGTGTTGGCAGCAGAACTGTGTGCGGGAAAGAGGGGGACATAGCTGGGATGGTAACCATTGGCACAGATTCAGCCCCTGACAACCCTGCCTGTACCTCATGCATATGTTCATCACCGCTAGTATCTGTGGGGACACTAAAATCAGATGGACTGCAGGAGGGTAACGCACCTACATCACCTGTGAATGCAAAGAAATACTGTAAAGTACAATAGACACACACACACACACACACACACACACACACACACACACACACACACACACAGACACACACACACACAGACACACACACACAGACACACACACACAGACAGACACAGACACAGACACACACAGACACACACAGACACACAAACACAGACACACACAGACACACCATGCATGTGATTTGTCAGATGGCATGCACCATGCCTGCGATACAGCAGAGGGCATGCAGCTCAGACATTAATAGTGTTAGTAAGCATACCTCCCTAGGGTGCACACTACAGCAAGCAGGTGTCATATCAGTAGCCATGCAGTTCACACAATCATGGTAGTATGCATGCATCCCCGTGATACACCATGTGGCCCAGAACAGGATAACAGTACACATGGCTGATGTAACCTTGACATATAATCTGCTGACATGTGCATTAACATGCATACATGTTTGACACAATGGTGTCCTGACACATGTCAGCATCATAATGGGCTTCACATTGCAGTGTTGTGTGTATGCCCTACAGATAGAATGCATGTTTAGCAAATGTGCATGAGCATGGGAGGGTAGTGTGAGCTGTCTACATTGCTATACAGTGTGAAGTACAGACACTGTGCCATTGCATGGCAACATGAGGCATGTATGTTGCTGTAGAATGCATAATATGTACACATTGCATAGCCATAACTGCAACACAGTCGTGATGTTCAACAGATCGTATATGGTAGACTTCATTGACACCTCCAGTAGCTGTGCACAGGCATTTAGGTTGTCCGGTGTACCACATCAACTGTATAATCGGTCAACTAAGGCTATAATTGGACCATGTGTGGACAATGTGCAACAGGGTGTATACATATCCCAAGTACTATGTGGCTACATGTCTCTGGCCATCCCCCATGGCCATGTGTGCACATGTGTTGGCCAATTGTGTGTGATGGGCATCTTTTCCACATATCTGTGTTGTCCCATATGACATACACCCATAGATGTCAGATATGTCACAATCCACAGGGCTATGCAGACAACGGGTTGTATGTTTGGTATGTGGGGTATAGGTCATGCGATAGTGTGACAATATTGCAGACAGAACACTACATGTCAGGGACATGTCAGGTGGCACATCACAATGTGTGCAACCAATGCAGGGGCATATGACACAATGGTGACACTTGTGGGCTACCCATATCACAGCTCACTGTGTGGTACTGTGTGCGTACCACACATGTTGTTCCAATGCATACTACATATGCCTCCATTGTAGAACACCTCCACCGTTGTATGCACAGCTGACCACACATGTTGCAATGACAAGTACTGTGGTTTCAAGTCTGTGTATCATTACGTTTGTATATATTGCACATGGGTGGCGTGTGTGGATGAAGGGTGGTGCAACCTGCATATCGTGACTGGAACAAACATCAGGTGTGCAAGTGTTAACTGGCCACATGGCAAATAGATCTACACTGTAACATGCCTGATACTGATGACAGTCTCACCTGCAACTGACCCATGTCTTTGCGGTACGCCAGAGGTACCTGTATAGGGGTGACACACCAGTATGAACATTATCCATGACTGTATGACAGCCACAGGTTGCACTGTGCATGTGAACACATTCACCTGTGTAATAGCATTTAGTATGCACATGTGTGCATACACAACGTAGCATACTGTAGTATGCAGCATGTGTGTCCACATACCTGGCATATGTTGCTACTTTACATAATGTACAGTGACACATGCAACTACATGGGATATAATAGCCATATGTGCAGTACTGACTTACCAGGCAACTCCAGGCTCACTGGTTGGGAGACACACACCTCCACGATGGCAGCTAGTGTTTCTGATGCTGTTCCCTGGGTGTCCCCAGACTGGCCAGTAGCTCCTCGGTGTGTGTGAGTGGGGGCTGGGTTGGTGGCCCACCACCTGTTCCACCTTGTTCCCTGGCGATTGCAGTGGCACGCTGTTTTGCATGTCATATCAGGTCTGTGCAGTGTCTGCGCACTGCTGGTAGGTGCGGTTATGGCCACCCACATCATTCACCCTCCTGCCTAGTTCCTGCCACAGGTCATTCCGCTGCTGGGCATTCTGTGGCACATGGCTGAACAACAAGTCATAGTTATCATGGAGCTGTGGGATGAGGACATCATCCTCCTGGCGGGTGTATGCTGGGAGGCGTGTACGGGGCAGTATCTGTAAAACATAATGATGGTGACAGGTCACAGTTTCAGAGATGTACAGAGATACTGCTGCACATACATTTCTATGACATCTACTGCATCTGCACAGTTATCTTTGCAAAGCATCATGACACTGACATGACTGACGTGTTTGTGTCAGACATGTCACACCCATTGTGCATTGGATATCATCACCATATATGTGTGTCACCTCATTACAGTGTTCATACTCCATGTAAATGCTGTCTTGCTGTGGGCATGTCTATTTGCCTGCACTTGTGTTCTTACCTATCTGCACATGCCTCGATGTGTCCACGGTACTACTGTTGACCTGGATGCTGTGTATATGTCACATATCAACACAGACACAGCCGTAATGGACTTGAGCAGTGACAATGCACACATACGCATGGACACCTGTACATGCATGTGTTTTGCCATATACATCTACACAGCACTGTACAACTGTTCAACATCCTGCCATGGATCGCCTGTATTGTACATGTGATAGACATGGGACAATGGCTAGTCAGATGACATTCGCAGGGATGGTCATCAACCATAGCATGTGCGGGCACGGTTTCCACGCTGTAACAGACAGGCATTGTGCCACCGCAAGGTGCATCGGTGCCACATTACTGATCCAGTCAGTTGATAGTACATCTACCATGCGGCCATCACACCATGTATGACTGGGATGACATGTGCAGCTTTGATGGACAGGGTTGCATGGTATGGCGGGAGTATGTCACATATATGGCACAGGGATCTGTCCAGCCTGTGGCGATCCTAGTATTAGGATGGTGGCTGTCCATGACATATGTCATATAGATCAGGATATGGACATGTAGCATGTCCATCATCATGGTGTAGCGAATGTCCTTCTGCAAGGTAGACAGCATGCTTCATAGTGGAGGTGTGGATTGTGAAGGCTGGTATCGCACATCCATGCATAGCCATTACCCCTTACAGGTGGTATGTGATCCAATATTGGTCACCACAGTGCTGTATATGCCTGTCCAGTGATCTCCGTGCTCATGGATGGCACCCTGACATGACATGGGTACCTCATATGACTACCTAAGGGGCCTGGAGACGTCACCATGTCGGGGGGTGTACTGCACAGCACCATCCCTTACACAGTGTCCATAATGTTGACCACAGCCTAGGTAGTAGTTTATGGGTACAGGGATGTTCACCTAGCGGTGACACTGCTGGTATCATCCATCAGACTGTGCACATATGTCACACACCTCACCCACACAGCCCATTCTGTATGTTGTTCACAACACTGACACAGCTATACTGATAGGTCATGGCCATTCACAGCCTTACATACACAGATGCCTAACATTTGTCTCTGTGGTATGGGCTACAATGAGGGTGGGGTACAACACATTAACCCTGTTCTACTGTATGTGGCACTGATGTGCTGTGCACATGTCACTCTTGCACCTTTTGTAGTTGTGAGTCTGTCAACAGGCCACTGGTGGAACATTCCTGTGACATGCAAAGGTATTTGTAATCAAACATCCATGCTGTCTTGTACATCTGTACTGCTAACATTTACAGTGCTAATGGTTCATGGACATGCACACCATACTCAGCAGGGTTATAGTGTGGTGCCACCCTAAATGACTGTCATCACCACTTGTGGGTTGATATTATCCAACACCCTATCTGTATTGTATGGTCATGCTAGGCACTTGTTCAGAAAATGTGAGCATGTCATGAGCTACTGATTACTATAGCGCCCATTCCACACCATTTCCCACAGGTACACTGGCTATCCTACACTTCCCAGCTTGCTTAAGGTACGACAGCTGTTGTACATACGTAACGCACATATCCTGTGGGACATGGTTTTATATACAGGCATGTCCAACTGTCACGTACCAGTGCTACTGCCTGTCTATATGAGGGATATGTCGTACATGTGGCAATAGAGCAATTGTCTCATGTACACATTCAATGCTCACCTCCCAACATACGGCAGTACAGCCTGTGGGGGATGCACTTCTGCAGCCGTGCTGGGCCCATAGCTCTCAGGTGTACCTCATTACGGGGAACATACCTCATTTGGGGTTCTAAATGGTGCATGTTCCTCAAGGTTCCACATTGGAAGGGTCTGTCACACATTCATTGTTGTAAATAGTTCACCTGCTAGACATGGCTAAATAGATGGGAATCATATTAATTCATTGGAATATCTTTTTTATACGTAAGACCAGCCTATTTTAGCCATCATATGCCCTTCCTAGTTGATGCTGTTAGTAAGCCAGTTGTAAATGTTCCATGTTTCGCCCATTTGTCACACGGTATGAGGGTTAATGTTCCTCAGTTTGGGGACAAAAGGCTGACAGCTATGGCTGGGGGTAATGCTGTCGCCAACCCTGACTGCACCTGACAGTCATTTGGGGATGTGTAACATTCGCAACACACCCCACCCATCACATAGTCTCACATGATCTACACCACTGGCCACACCTACGAGGACAACATGTGCAGTATGTCTCCATACTCACTGTAGGCACCAGAGGTAGCCCCCATCATGGAAGACAACATCACCAGCTTATAGCCCACAGACTCATGTGTGCCCACCACATACAGCCAATAGTGAGTTATAACATTCACAACACACCTGTCATAGCTGACTCTGTAGGGTGTCGCTTACATCTTGCTGTCAGGTAACTGCTTCTGCAGCATAACCTATGCACCCATGCCACACCTCACCAGGTACGATATGTCTATCATTCGCCATGTTAGTGTGACTGCCCTGTGATGCCACTTCACAGACTACATCTACAGGAACATGCAATAGCTCACCAGTCTTATAGCCCTGAGGGTGTGGGCCTAGCCCTGGGGAGCATTTTGCATTCGTCTGGACATGATACCACTGTACAATGACCGACTGTGTCACTTCAACAGTTGCCTATGCTCCTATTGTCATTCCACAGGCATGTGGTATCTGTCCGCTATGACTGTCCTGGTCAAACACAATGCTGTGGCACAGATGACTTGCACCTGTCAGCCCTGGGAGTACAGCTCACATGTAAGGCTCTTGCTGCTTCTATACTGCCTGTCTTGCACAGTTTCCAATAACTGTCACCGGCAGGGTGGTAACTGGCAGGCGCGACATGGGGTCATGTGACACATTGCTTGCATCTTCCTCTGTGATGCATGCAGGCAAGGCACACCTTATAATGCACCACTCAAACATCTCTGCAGTGACTGGGACCTGCCTCTAGGCTCTGCAGAGCACACCTGCAATGACAGGTTATAGACAGACCATACCTTTCAGGCACATACCTGGACCGGCACACCCACAGCTGAGGGGTTCCCATATCCCACTATGTTTGCACACATCCTGGCAAGTTGCTTAGCACAATGCATCAGAGGTGCTCCACGTGCAACTAACTGTGTCCGGGACCGTTATACACATTGTAACAAGCGACAGAGTCAACATCATACCCCACGGGTAACATACCTTCTATGTTGGTATAGTGGACAGTGGGCCTCAGCTACTACTGATGTGTGACTGACACTACCCCACACTTCATTGGGATAGCCACTCATGTACCAACACATCCATGAGTCATACCCTCCGCTCTGCTGGATCAACCCATACACACCACCTCCAAGACCTACATTACCCTTGGCATGAACACTACCACCATGTGACTGGTGTTACACACCTGGGGTTATCCCCTCATTGGTGGATTCTGAACATATGCTAATAGGCCTTGTTAGCCACATCCCGGCAACACACCCATCACAGCATACACAGTACATGTGTACTACAACACCTACTACAGACGTCTGCTGACAGCGGTTGTTAACATCATGACATCCGTGCAGATGGACAATGCACATACAAATGCTGACACATACCCCAGTGCACTTAATTAGCATGTACACAACTGCATGGATCATGTTATTCCACACAGAGCCATGATGGTACACACCAGATAACAGATGCCACTCTGGTGGCCATCTTCCACGGACATATGATGTACAACAACAGGTGTAGGCTGTTGCACAGTGGTGTACATTTCCATGTGTGCGGTGACTCACTGGTCAGCCGTGGTGGGGCCACAGGGTCCCTCATCACATACTCCAAGACTAGCTACGTAAACATGACTGCCACACATTCCGGGGAGTACCACCAGGCATTATGGTGGTATGTCAGTATTCGATGGCAACACCCACATCTGCCATCACATACAACAGTCACTCAGGAGCATTGCAGACCCAGGTATTGTTGACAACATGCTGGAGGATGGATTCAATGCTGACAGTACACCCTCTCACTCACTACAGGGCCGCAATCCATACATGAACATTGTGGTGTCCCTGTGGTCACACCTACACAGTACTGACCTACACTCTATATGTCCTGGGACATTGGCCCCATGTCACCTTCCAACGTCCCAGGCTGTGATGTCCACCAACCTCTGAATTACATGTCTCCCCACTAGGCCACCATATTCAGTAATAGCCTTGTTTCAGACATTGTAGCCCCTGAATGGCACACAGCAGCATTTATCACACTACACACAGGTGGCACCGCATTGCACGAGTGGGACTATAGTCCTACACACCTGACTGGACTGTTCTGCATGGCTATGGGGCACATCATCAAGGACGTCATTCTCAGAGACATTGTTGGGCTCCCGTCCTTTGCTGCCACCCGGGTTGGGCTTGTTAAGGCTAGAGCATGGCCCCTACACATGGTGGACTCCTTTCATACAGTTACCAGGGCAGTTGCTGATGGTACGGGAGTCCACACATCCTACATTGTCCTCTCATTGCCTTTCAGCACCATTCCCCATTCTGGTATTGACAACAAACACATCCACCTGCACATCGTACCCTGTGTCTCAGGATGTTATGCTATGTGGCTCATGGACAGGACACACAGTGAGGCCGGCATTCCATAGTACCTACTACATGTCAGGTACATTTGGCATACCATGGTCCTCAGTCATAGGGCTCCTCATGTTCAGTATATGCTTCCCTGTGGAACAGGCTGGCACAGGGGACTTTCCCTGCCTAGCTTTCATACCCCTACATACCAAGCGCCATGATTGCTCCACCAGCTGATACTGACTCCAACCATACGGGTGTCGCTGTGACAGATACATAATATGACTATCATGGCATCAAGCTGCATGACACAAGGTGCATGCACATCACCTTTGCATTACACCATTCACCCACTGACTATCACATGGATGGTAGTCCCCTACATACATATCACATTGTACATGTTTGCAGTACACACATATGTCGCACCCACTCCTGTGGTTACCGTATTGCCACTGTGGCATGGATATCCTCCTACGTGGCCACACCTATCTGTACTGGGTGTGTAGCTGGTATATAAGCACCCATTGTATCTCTGAACTCAAGACATCTACACACATTCAAGGGTACACCACCCCATTTAGGGTGTACCTTACACAACAGCTACAGCTTTACATGCCACAACATTAACACGTCATGACGTTTACTGAGCTCCGACAGTTTAAATATGCGGCTGCACTACGGACACCACATCTGTACACATTTGCATACTACATACTCAGGGGTGACCTCTGCTAATCAGACAGGGCACATGTCCACAACATTATTGATGGATATACTCCTCATACGCGACATAAGCAGATGCCACTGTGAGCAACATGCTCATGGATATGTACACACACACCACAGTGAGTGGGTTGTGCTTCTGGGTTACATTCCCAAACCGGACACTCACCATGCTGTGGAACATAAGTCCTATGTACATCACGCAGGGACACTCAGTAGCACTGTTCATGTGATACCTCCCTTGGTGGTTGGGAGACACATGTAGGCCTGGGATCACTGCAGTGGCTGTACTGTGCAGTGGTGCAGGTGACACCTGGCTCTGCTCTTCACAGGACACTACCCTGGAGAGGTGCCACCAGTGTGAACACTGTAGTTGTGCTTACACATGGACTTGCCAGACTGCATAGTACCCCACTATGCACCTGTGCAGCTATTACATGTCCTTTGTGCATGGTTACTTGGTAGCCCTTCCATTTAGATTAGCTATCATGCTATTACTATGTCTCATACCTACAGGCCATATGTATCCTGTTATTGTACATACCAATAGACGATACCTGTGTTATGCATGATATGCCTGTTATGCTGTGTAGAATATCTGTCATATCTACCTATAATACTATACATTACACATATTTCACATAGTATCCCATAATGCAAAGCATACTTGCACAGCGGGACCACCTTACATATGTCATTAACGTTATATGCCCATACACATGCGTGCTGTGACAGTATATCAACATATACTATCCCCTGCTATGGCACATCCTTGTTGGACATACCCTACCACTGACGGTGGGTTATATGGCATTGTTCTATTTAATGCCCTCATGTAGCATCCCTTGTGGTGTCTGTGCTGTGTAACTTGTGTCCCACTGCTGGATGCACAGTTTCTACAAGCGTTAATATGCTCAGCAAGACATCACTACATAAATACCTTTCCCCACTGTATGCATTGCGGACACGTTTAATTAATGCAAACCAGGCTATACATACAGTAAAACTAATTAATATAGATCATGCTATACATAACCTTACATATTGGGCGTTCTACATACCTTGTTGTCGTTACGGCATTTCGTTTCTATCTCTCTCACAGTGTTTCAACTGTTATTCAGTATGAGCATACGGTTTGAATGTCTGGCAAGTCATCCTTATATACGTCGATACCTGAAACATGTGGGTGTACCTGTCATCCTGACGTCTGATAACGGAGTATTGCAATCAAAACCTGTAACATGGCTGTTTGTTCCATTATACAACACCTGCAATTTTGCATGACGCCTTTAATTGTGTCTCTCACACGGTATGTTGAGGGTTCTGCAGATGTAATTGACTGACTGGATGTTTGTGCTGCTATTACAGTTTGTATTGCTTTAGTTTCTAGTGTGGGGGATGTCGGTGGTTGTACGTAACATATACGGTTTGTGGGCCTTGCATTTCTACATAATCTGTATATATATGTGTGGGCTCCGTCCCTAATTAGAGAGCTAACAGTTAGTAGACTTATGTTACGGGATTGTACATTGGGCCGTTGTTAATTGGTTTCTATATCGTCTGCAGGTGAGCTTGCTACTTGTATACCTCCGTAACTGTAGCGATATATCAGGGGATATGTGTAAGTGACAGCTATCCCTTGTATTTCTGTCCCAGATATTTGCAGTCATTGTGGTTGTGTTGTTAAAAGAGCCTGTTTGCCATGGGTTGCCACCTTTTCATATGGTCATTGTTGGACACTTGTGGGACACAAAGCGGTGTTTACAGGCCAACACATAGCCATGGTCAGTACACAGGTAGCACATACTTTTATCCTCACTACATACCTATTGTTGTGTGACTTTGGCTACTTATCATATTGCATGTAACATTTAAGTTTCTTACATACAGGCATAACTATTAAATATGACTGTTACATTATATATGGGACATATTTATGTCCTACCATCTCGGACATTTGCCCTTTGCACTGTTTTGTCAGGACACACCTGCCCAGGGTGGGGCTGTCCCTCCTACTGTGGTACAGGTAGTAACCGTATGCCTACGGCTAGCTATACCCACACCTACCATACTGATCTGCCTCTGACTTGGCACCAACATACACATGTTGCGGACACACACACACATTACAGTCACACAGAGACGCACACGGCACCCTCAACACACACTTACACAGACTACGGCACTCACAGACACAGTTGAACACAGTACCTACGTGGACCGCAACACCGGCAGCGGTGACTAACTGTCCCTTCATATCATCATACTATTACTCGCGGATGTACTGTTCCGGTACTGTGTTCTATCGGTCTTTCAGCCTCGTGGTTACGCATGTCGGTATGTTACACATTCCATGGTTGGCGGTATCCTATTTATTTGTACCTCCAAGATGTTATGAACGTCGTTGAACTATCTATTATATTTGCAGATATCGCTGAATCCATCTATATCTCCATATATCCCTCTATTGCCCTTTCTATCTGTATTATATATATGCATATGTGTACATATATATATATCTATATATATATATATATATATATATATATATATATATATATATATATATATATATATATATATATATATATATATATATATATACCTATATATATATATATATATATATATATATATATATATATATATATATATCTGGCGGGGAACGTGACAGGCACACAGCACCACCATATGCTGTAAGACTCATGTACTGTTCAGGTGTTGGCATTCCGTGTTCCACTGGCTGTTATGTTTACAATGTTTGAGGGCAGCCTATGTAGGAGTCACACATTGGGCCACCTATACATTACAATTTACAGGTGGTCATGTTTGTGTGCCATCCATTTTACTGTGTGTGCAGGTGGAGAGGTGTCAGTCCGTAGGGGCCTACACTGTCAGAGTATGTGCTATACGTTCCCTCTTTGCCAAGGCGTAGGCATATTGGGCACGCCTCCGTCTGCCTACTGGGGCTGGCACAGTGTGTTCATTGTATGAATCCCTCTGTGCCTGTAATGGCCTTGGCAATTGCGGTGGGCTATGAGGGCCTTCACCATTTTGTCCCTGCTGCAGCTGCTTACGCAGGATCATATTATGTAGCATGGCACATACTATGACGATGTGGGCACATGTGCCTGGAGAGTACTGCAAGGCTCCACCAGATGTATCCAAGCACCAGAACCATGATTTCAGCATCCCAAACACACGCTCTATGATGATTCTGGTTTGTGCGTGTGCCTCATTATGGCTTTCTTGCATGGGTGTGTGTGCATTTCTGATGAGAGTCATCATCCACAGCTCCAGTGCATAGCCAGCATCCCCCACGAGATGGCCATGTGGGATGTCCCCCCTGACAAATACCTGATACAGCTGTGAGGCATGCCAGATATGGGAGTCATGGTAGCTTCCAGGGCTGCCAGCACACACTTCCATGATAATGCCCTGGGCATTGCACACGACCTGGCAGTTGATGGAGTGGAATCCCTTGTGGTTTATGTAACGCCTACCCTGCTCACTGGGTGGTGACTTGATTTGTATCTGCGTGCAGTCTATCGCACCCAGTACCTCCGGGTATTGTACCACACGGTGGAAGTGGCGCATATTGCTGGCCAACTCCTCCTGAGTTCTGGGGAAGTATATCTGCTCATTGGCATGTGGTAACATGGCATCCAGGAACTGGTGTAGTACCCTGGATGCTGATGCCTGTGAGATACCCATTATATCTTCAGTTGGCCTTTGAAAGGTGCCTGTGGCCAGTATTCGCAGGCTTACACATACCTTCGTGTCCACTGGTATGGGTTCCCCTCTGTTGTTTCTGGTTCTCAGGCATGGCCGGCACAGCTCCACTATTTGCTGTAAGATGTCCCTGTCCACCCTGTAATGCTCTACTATCTCCAGGTCATGTAGCCCCTGGTAGGTTACCCTTGGTCTGAACACTCTCCTTCTCCTCCGAGGCCTGCGGTGGTTGTCGGCATCATCCTCCACAACACCGTCAGTCTCTAACACATGCTGATGAATCACAGCTATGGCAGCTCCCAACATGTACATTTTAAAAGTTCCCTGTGTGTTTACACCTATGGTGCGGTGTTTGGGAATACACAGGTGTGTGTTGGGTGCTTTCACACTTTATACTATTGTGCTGTGAACACCGATGATGTCATAGGGTGTGTATGTATGATCGTAGCTACAGGTTATCTTATGTGTTTTACTGCCAGAACTACTATTGTGATGCCTTTGGTGTTGAATTACATTTGCCTGCCGTGGATTACCTCTTGACCTTCCCTTTACATTTCTGAGTGTTGCACCTACCATTTTCTGGCGTGCATCCTGCAGCCTATTTTCATTTGTTCTTTCCTGGACCTGGCGTTTCTTGCATTATGTGTGCTACTGCCGGTCTGCTGTCGGTTTGCTTTGCTCTGCTGTGTCAGGTCTCCTATCTTTGCAATCCAATACCGTCCCTCCTTTCTTTGCATTCAAATGCCTCCCCTATCCTGTTGCAAGCGGACTTGTCAGCTGCCGTCGATTGGCCTTCGTGGGTTGATTGGTGTTGATTGCTCATTAGTACTCCAATTACCCTACTTCCGCATTTCCTTCTTTTCTACCCCTGACCTTCCTGTTTCTGCTATTGTTTGCGGCGCGTGCGTCCGATTACTGGGTTTCGCACGCCATCCTCGCATTACGCGCTTTTGGCCACCATGTGTGCTCTCAGCTAAACGATTCCTCCCCACCCCTGTCCTGCAGCTTTGCTTAGCAACGGATAGGCCAGATTTGCAATGCTCCAATGTGCTTAGTGCTACGGTGGCACACCCCTCTGCTGATGTCATGTATCTCCTCTGAGCCACTCCTCGGTGTTATACCACTGCGCCGTATGGTACAACCTTCATCTGGCGGGACATTTGCGATTCAGTATTATCTGCCTCATTTGCATGGCATTGACTACTAATTCATAGTTACCGCGCCGAACACTATCGCAAGCCCTTAGCAACCCTTGCACCTTGGTTGTGGTGTTCCATGCCTACCATTGTGTATTATGTTGTAAACCTGATTTCTATTACGTTGCGATTTTATGACATTTTTATATTATTTCTTTATGTTACAGCTTCCGCACACATGCCCTGCGGTTATGCTGTGCGTTACTGTGGACATGACATTAAATGTTGTTATTTACATGTTGTGCATCTTTTCTTATGCCATTGGCTGTGTATTTCGCCATTGGCATATGTTAACGCTAGATACCTGGGTCTGGCCCTCTTCCATAGCTCCGATGTTCTGTTTGGGAAAATGTAAACTGTGTTTTTTGGTTTACATTTCCGTGGGCTTACGCTACGCCTGCACCACTTCATGAATCGCTATATGCCTTCATTTTCATGGTGCGACACTGCACATGGGGTGATTTGCGTACCTACGCCGGGGGCTGCGCAGATCTGGCGTACGCCGGTAGTGCACGTGGAATTGGATCGTACCTGAATCGCTCGGCGGCCATATTTGGCGTTATAATGCCTACGCTATGCGTGCGCCTGGCGCAAGCTTCATGAATCCCGGGGATTATTTTTTATTGGAACATTTTTCATATATGGATACATTTGCCTGTATTTCTCTTCAAATATCTTTGGAGCTGCCTTCTTTATATTGTTTAATTTGGCTTTTGCCTTTGCATAAATATTGCACCAAATCAAATCTCTCTTTCTTTCCCATGTCCATATTTCTTTTTTATACTTTTAAAAAATCTTTAGGTTTTGTTGTTTATATTTTCACACTTCCTCAGATGCTTCTTTTTCCAAACAGATCAAAGTTTGTTGATCTATATACTGTTTTCCACAAATCTGTTGTATTAATGAACGCAATTTTTTATTTGAAGCTTCTGACAGTCTTTTTTGTGGAAGTATTTTTCTTTCCTCTAATTTCTGTCTTAATCTTTTTGTATATCTTGCATTTGGAAATTCTGGGCTTCTTGCATAATAGCAACTGCATAATTTCTTTTTATCCTCAGTAGTCCACTCTATCATCTTTATGGCTCTTCTTTGACCTATCGGTTTGTGTTTTTTGTGGACTGCTACTTCCTTCTACAAGGGGAGGTATCCTCCTCCCCCTGGGCCTGGCCCCATTGTAGGAATGTTTCTGTATTTTGATGATTCTACACTACCAATCTTTCCAGTTCTGGCACCAGTGCACCTACCATCTCTTTTTATCCTGGGTCTTGTGCACCCAGCTATCTTTTTCAATTTTTGACCTACTTCTGTCCATGATATATGCTACATAAATACAGTCTATATATCAGTGTTATCTTAGTGAGAAACAGGGTCTACCTCATGAAGGTACTCATTATACTGTTTTGCTATTCTGATGAGGTTTGACTGCAGTGTTATCATACAATCCTAAGATCTGAATATGATGGTGTGACTTATGATGTGCACCATATGTTTGTCCTGGAAGATCATTAAAGACAGAAGTTAGAAAGTAAGGATACACATTGCAGTTTCTGACATCAAAACCCTTACAAGAGCATTCCGTATAATGTTCTGAAAGTTTTATGCTATCAACTGTCTTAACTTTCAAAGGCCAGTATAAGTGAAAGGTACAATGACCAGTTCAACAACAAAAATGCAGATATGCTAAGCATTAAGTTACACACAACAGGCCTCAGATCAAAATCACAAACTACAATATTTCTTTCAATTGCTCAACACTACTGACATAAAAATATTTTGCTTACCATCTGCAGAAGACATACTGCACTGTACTCCAGCCAGTCCTGGAAGAAGTTAAGCAAGAGGTAAGGGCAACCTCATCACAATTAACAGTAACACAGAGGGTAATAGATTCACCAGTGTATATGTGTATTGAAGGTACTTTGAACAAGAATGTGACTGACAACTCCAAACTAAGCTTATAATTTCAATCCCACCCCCAAAACAAGACATGCTGATACAGAAATAACTTATTGATTTCAATTGTTTTACTATACAACAGTATTCAATTGTTGTTGCTTGCTGTCTCGGAGGATGTTGCACCCACATACAGGACATGCTGTACTGCACACTCCTGGGAGATGTATGGATTTCTCAGATTGGCCAGGAACTCTTCACTGGGGGTTAGTGGGGGTTCCCTAGCAGGTCCTATGCTGGTAACCTTTTGGTCAAGAACCACTGCAGCTGCTCATCATCTTGCAGATGTTATCATGTCAATGGCCCTGTGGCTCACCTGCTCATATGTTCTGCCATGGCCACCCACGGCATTGACATCATGAACAATCTACTGCCATATTCGCATCCTGTGGACCATATCTCCCAACCTTCTTTCCAGGAGAAAAGTACCATGTTGCCAAAACCCATCGACTATGGCCTCAATTTCAGCAGCAATGAAGGGGGGGTCTCCATAGATTGACACACCTGAGTGACGTATTTGTAGGTTTCCTAAAAGGTGTCCTAAAGAACAACAGAAGTATAATACACATAAATATCATATAACTACAAAATAACTGTTTCCAGATAAAACAAAATGGTAGCCAGTCCTTATTACCCATTGCAGAAGCATAAAACAGTCCAGAGATGTAAAATACTAACAACAGGTAAGATGCAAAACATGGAGATTAACAAGAGTAACATATCCTTGTTTGTGCCAGAACAGTAAGTCACATTTGTTCCCCCCTCCAAAATAACAGTCCATTCTTGTTTGTACCACAACAGTAACTCACCCCCCCACACACACAAAATACAGGCAAGTAAACATTTCGCTAACAAAACATCTTTGAAATGCTAAAAGTGCTATCAAATGACCTGTCCCTTACCATACCTCTTAACCTGGAAACATCAAAAATCTGGACAAAGGCCCATAAAAAATAGATACAAATCTGTACGCTGATTAACATAAAATTTGTAAACATAATTATGTAACTCCACCCATTCCAATGGAATTGTGGGATACCAACTTTCAAATTCAAACTGAAGAACAGACAACCAAATATAACCCCAGACCCTGAAGTAAATAGTAACCATTTTATTAAATGTGTTCACTGGGAAGGGAGAAGATGATGAACCTTATGATTTTGTTTTTGGTGACTTGCAGTATGTGGGTTTTGTCGTAAAAGTGGGGCATTTAATGGTAGGCAATATTCTAATCTTAGCAAAAGAATATTATAGTTTGCTAAGGCCTCCAAAAGTCATTGCCCATGGCCTACTGATCAGTGACATAGCTAGAGTTTGTGCCACCCGGGGCTGTCTTTGAGTTTGCAGCCCTTTTCCCCTCACAAAATCATGGTCAAATGGGGCTCCCATACACAGCCTCCCCCTGCAACCATTCCAATATCCTATTACTTGGCTATTTTGCCCCATTTACCATAAACACTGCAATGTGCATACTGCTTCACTTCTACAATGATTATTTGGATTTCATTTAAAATGTTTATTTTACATTTTATAGCACAAACACCAATAGACATCTGCTAAACAAAGCAATACAGTCTCACAATGAAAGTAGACTTAGCATTAAAACTTCTCTGTCCTTGAAACTCACATTCAAAGAAAATGCAAAAGTCATCTAAATAATTCCACATTAAAGAGATCTGTAACTAATGAAGAGGTTGCTGCTAGCAAACAACTTTATATTTCATTGTTCCATCTACAAATAAACTGCCTGCTGCTCTTGAAGAATAAATTGCCTATGTTACATTAAAAAATGATGAGCTAGTAATACTGCAATAGGGAATGGATGGCAAACTGATAACAGGTTCATAGTTACTAGGTATCTCCGCTAAAGAGGACATTCTCAGGACTGCAGCATCCACCCCCTTTAAAAGTACAACAAAGTCTAGTATCAGTAATCCATCTATATACTGTGGGAGTAGAACCTAAAGCCTTCTGCGCCAAAAGCAAGCATACTACTTGTTGTGCTACTAACATGAACAGGTTTGATATAAGCAGCACTAAACTTCTCTCCCCGTGAAGAGTTATGCAGCACAAGAAATCTGGAAAAAGCCAACATTTATTTGGGGGGGGGACAAAGACCCAAAACCAGTGATACATTTTAAACATTGCTTGTATAATCTTAGAAAGTTGCTAGAATAAAATGTTTTTTATTGCCATGTGTTTCCTGAAAGGTAGGAAGACTGATGCTTAAATGGCTATCATTATTTAGTGAATTCATTTCTCACTGATGTGCCCGAAAACCACAAATGGTAAGAGGAACAGACAAAAAGTATAAGCCAAACATTCTAGACATTCTGTAAAACTTTAGACAGTCGAGAAACTCCTTGAATTATGAGTAGTATTATGGGTGAGGAATTTAGGCTCTTGCTTTTTACACCTAAGGGACAAGGTTTGAGTCTGACTAACTCTAACTACCAGCCCCACCTAAGTGGTGCATTTTATGCTCCAAATAATACAGTCTCTAGACTGTAACAGCTTTGTAATCCAAATAATGTGCTATACTTGAGCAGAAACATTCAAAACTAATGCAATCTCTAAAGTTTGAGCAGAAACATTCCAAATAATGCAGTATACTTGAGCAGAAACTTTCAAAATAATGCAGTCCCTAAAATTTCTCATAAAAACATTCCAAATAATGCGGTTTCTATCTTTCTCTTGGCGGTACACTTGGTAAACACTTCAATAATGCAGTCTCTAAGTTACACTTGCTTTAGTAGACAGTAACAGCTTAAGTAGCTGGGAAGAAAGAATAAACCCAAATCTGGACAAAGGCATAAATAAAAGTGCGACAAAGGCCCCAAAATGGGGACAATTTTTAATATTGCTCTCACAAACTTAGTTGATAGAATAACTGGTTTTGTATTAGCATGAATTTTCTGAAGGGCACGAAGTCTGAAACTCAAATGTCTGTCATTATTTCCTAACTTCAATCTTTAATGATTTACCACTAATTTGCCAGAAAACCACAATTTTATGACAAATGGAACAAAAATATGAGGCAAAAATCTGGACAGTCTGCAAAAATCTGGACAGTTGAAAGGTATGAGTAGCAGTATCACCATGACAAATGTTTTAAATCAAATCTACTAGCACTATAATGGCTAAAAAGATTTTGTTTGAACACTGTGTTGCTAAGAAATAAAACAGATAGTTTGAATAATCTGGCTACATTGAAACTTGCAGTGTTCATCATACAATGATCCAAGAAAAAGGGGATTCAAGGAAAGTAGGGTATAGGCCATCAAAACATATACATGGAATGGATACCTGATTTGTGCAAATATCTAATTTACAGAAGCTTTCATCCAGAGATGTTCTCTGACAGGAGTTTTTTTGGATACCTGATTTGTGCAAATATCTAATTTCCAGAAGCTTTCATCCAGAGATGTTCTCTGACAGGAGTTTTTTTTTTTTTTTTAACAAAAGAATTTCCAGTTTTTAGACTTCGGTTCAAGAACTAATTAAAATGCAGTATGAATGCAACTGCCTGGCTAAAGGCTAGGTCACATAACATAGCACACTCCAAACAAGAAAGCCCTAACACTGGATCACCTCTCTCTCTTACTTATTCATATCATCTCTAATTTTAAAGTAACACCAAACTGATCTTACACAACTCTACAGAATCAACCCTGCTCTTTGCAATTGGGTGCTTACTAAACTTCAGATAACATCCAATGTGCATTATTCTATGCAATTATCAAACCTACTCTATCTTCAACTCACCTTCCAGTTTAACATTCTTTCATCAACGTTTTCTCCTTCCTCTTTATTCTAGGCCTCTTATGGCTAACTGACCTACTACAGTACTTTATGTAAATACATACATATATTATACTTGCTTTTGCATTGTTGTTACCTTTGAATATTTTCCAATTACATAAATGTTTCACATAAAATAACTTATTTGCACATGTATGCTTCTGCGTTATTGCGCATTTAACCCAGGCTGAGTCTAAAGGCAGATCATGCCTCTTAAACCTGGTTGACTTCTTCGAGACAGTCACTAGTGCCATCGACGAGGGCAAGGCTGTCCACACTGCCTACTTGGACCTGGCTAAAGCCTTTGACACAATACCACACTCTGGCATCATAGACAAGCTCAGCAGCCTAAGTGTAAATCCATATGTCACGAGATGGGTAGCAAACTGGCTAAAAAACAGAACCCATAAGGTCAAAATTGCTGGAGCCATGTCAGACTCAAAACCAGTCACGAGTGGTGTCCCACAGGGCTCAGTCTTGGGACCACTTTTATTCGGCATTTACTTCTCAGATGTGAAAGCAAATATGGGAGGATTATGGCTGACAAAGTTTGCAGATGACTGCAAACTGGGTGCCATAGTCGATTCACCTGCTGACACACACATCCTACAGAAAGGTCTCACTGAAACGGACAACTGGTGCCGGAATCATGGCCTCAAACTTAACGCCAAAAAATGTATAGTCATCCCCTTTGGAAAAAACAAAGTACCCACAAATTATCACATAGACAATAACCCACTGAGTACGGAAGAAGTAATCAGAGACCTGGGGACTCAAGTCGATAGTGACCTCTCCTTTGACAACCATGTTGCCAAAGTGGTCAGAAAGACCTTCTACCTTGCCCATCTCATCATGAAGGGATTCTCATCCAGATCAAAAGAGGTCATTGCACCTCTATATTCCTCCCTTATCAGGCCCATGATTAAATATAATGCTCCATTTGGGATGTACCTCACCCGGCACATACAACAACTGGAAAGACCCCAGAAGTACCTCACTAAGAGGATCATGGGTCTCAAACATATGCCTTATCCAGCTAGATTAAAGAAACTCCAGCTCTATTCAGTAGCATATCACCTGCTCAGAGGTGATTTGTGCCTAACATATAAGGCCATGTACAACCAAGAACTGATGGACATGCTCCATCTCAAAAAATCCAAATCCACCAGAACCACGCGAGCTAAAGATTTCAACCTCTGCACAAATATGAATAAGACATGCTGGAGGGACAGATTCATAACACAGAGGTTACCCGTACTCTGGAACAAAATCCCAGTTCATGTGAGACAGAGCCCTTCATTGGCACTGTTCAAGAAAAATCTCGATGCATGGATGGGAGATCGTAAGTTTACCCCGGGAGTCACCTCAGTGTCACTACTAGACAGAGGTATAGTATACTAAATAATGGGGTCCCACATGTGTCACTACTAGAGAGGCGCAGCTATATAATATGGGGTGGCGGAAGCCACATCACTGTTGGCTAGGCTTGTAAATGCCACAGGGCAGATAGCCTAGTACACTACTATGAAACTACGAAACTACTATGATTAGTGCTCAATCCCAGTAAACAAAAAGCTAAATACAATTCCTCTAATAGGTACATAAAACAATTATTCTGTATCTCATCCATCTTAATAGTGTGTGAAACAATAGAAACAGCTAAAATTCCACAAGAATGAACTTTTAATATAGCAAAAGTGAAGCTTGTGTCTTTGGAAATTGTTAAGGATAAGGGTTGTCCTTGCAAAGTCTCACACTTCCTTAAAAAACATTCCATTTTGGACATTTAAAAAAAATGGCAACTCTAAGGAAAGCATCAATAACAATTTTTATCTGCATTTACCAGACACCCTGAACAAATGTCTAGTGAAACTTTCCACCTAGACAACGGTTTAAATAACATCAAAGTAACAGCAGCTTCTTGATACAATAACATGGATGAAAATCACATTACTGCTCTGCACACTACTACTGGGTCAGTGAATTTTTCTGTGTTACAGTTTTACTATAGTAATACAACTGTCTTTAGCTACTTTTAATACTTACAATTTATATTTCACATACAACTATCCACTGCAGCCATCCACCCTTCAGCACAGTACCCTTTCTAGTGAATACGTATCCCATTACAATCTTTAAGGCAGACTAGCAAAGGACTCGACTGTCAGGTGTCAAAGTTTATAAGCCAAAAGACAAAAGGCCCAAATGAGACAGTAATCTCACTGACTTTAGCAATTCTGCATTCCTCCACTTTTGTCAACAGTCCAGCCCCAAACATTTACTAGTATATGTTGTACCAGTCAAGCCTCAGTTATGGATAAACACTTTAGTTTAATCTACGTATTTAATTAAATGTTTAAACTTACAATTCTGAATGACTTGTATACACACAAACTACACAACATGAGTCACTGTAAGAACTTAAATCATTTAAATCTTAAACATGGTTCAGGCGGGGACTGTTAAAGTAAGAAGTGCTGTGTGGTGAATAAACCCTAAATCACACTTCACTGCAGACTGGACTGATCCTAAGAATTGTAACAGCTTACTTGGAGGAGCCAGGAAGGAAAATGTGCATATGCTGTGTGTGTGTGCTGAATAAACCCATGACCGGTGGACCGTTAAAGTTAAATTATGGCTCGCTTGTGAAGCTGATGTCATCACGCACACCCTGCATGTGATGACATCAGGAACACTCGTTAAAAAAAAACTGGGAAATTTGGAAATTAAAGGGGCCACATGGGAATTTGTGGCACCCTAATAGTTTGCCCTCCAAACTGGTATTTACTGAAGAATTCGGTACATTTGAGAGGTAAGTGCCTGACACATTTGCACATATTTATTACACAGCATTCCATTTTCATGTATTGTCAGTCATGTGTACCTCTAAAATGGCTTGATAGACACACCCATGCCCTCAGTGCACTTCTAACTAATGCCTACAGACAAAAGTGTGAAAGCCTTTGCTTCACACTCTTCTTAAATAGATTCCATCATAGGCAGTATGTAGGTGACAAAATGGGATCATACCTGCTGAAGTTCAGTACTCCTCTGTACAGATTCAGGCCATGTTTAACTTACCACAACTGACATGATGTGGAAATTGTACAGCACTACAGGGTGGACAAGAACTCTGCAACATCTGGCACCCTCAACGCAGAGCCAGAGCCAACCAAGAGGAACCCATCCCAGTGGAGACTAAGGTCTGTGCTGCCCCTATTATATTAGCTACAGGTACCTTTCAGACACTAATAGGGGACATGCTTGGGGTGTCACAGGCATCAATATCTGGATTCTTAACCATTTCCTGGATGCTATGCTCCAACATGCCAGTGAGCACATATATTTTCCCCGTAGTTCTGAGGAGAGGACCAGACAAATGCAACAGCTGTAGCAGGTAGCGCACTACCCTGCAGTACTTGGTGCCATAGATTGCACTCATGTAAAAAAATTAAGGCACCTCCTGAGGAACATGGTAGGCTGTACATTAACAGAAAGGACTACCACTCTAATAACTGCCAAGCCATGTGTAATGCCAAGGCAATTATCCTGAACATGCGTGCTGGCAACCCTGGCAGTTACCATGGCTCACATATCTGGCACACCTCCCAACTGTACCAGATGTTTGGTAGAGTGATATGCCACAGGGTCATCTACTGGGGGTATGCAGGCTATGGACTGGAACAGTGGTTGATGACACCTATAAGTAATGCATGCATACCCGCAGAATAATGCCATAATGATGTATATGCTTAAACCAGAAATGTTACTGAGCATGTTTTTGGTGTGTTGACATGATGGTGATGGTTCCAGTTCCTAGACACATCTGGGGAAGCCCTACAGTACAATCCATGCTACACAACATAATCCTGAGGAAACAGTTGTAGCAAGATCAGCAAGTGGAAGGGGCATGCATCCCACCACCAATGCCAAAGTCACCACAACCACAGGCAGATGAGGAGTTTGAGGGGAACCACCAGCTGCATGGGTGTAGGCAGACATAGGCATGCTCAGTATGCCCTTGCACTGGCCAAGAGACAATGCATAGCACACTCACTCACCACCTAGGGGCCTAAAACCTTCCTACTGTTCACATACATATAGTAACATTGATACCAGGCAACTCACACAACCTTTACCTTCCTGTGAATTGTCTGTGTACTGCTTGCATCAGACAGAGTCAGCCCTGGACTAACACGGTATCATCTGCTGTATATACAAGGTAAGTCCTGAACCTGGAGTGCATTGTTTAATAATATTATGACATATCCTTGTAGTTTATCAGTTGTTACAATAAACAAGTAAAAGGTGGGAGATTTGTACAAACATTACTGTAACATATGACAGTCAAGACTTATTTGACTTAATATGTTCCCATTAATAAGTAGTAGGCCTCAGGCATCAAAGATTCACACAGTCATACCTCTCAAAAGTACTGATGATCACTGCATGCCCTCTGTTTAGCACCATACATTGTACTGGAAATTAATTGAAGAGAGAAGTTAGAAAGTAATGATGCACACTGCAGTTCCTGACTTCACAACCTTCACATTATCAAACAATAGGCAGTATGCAACACAGGGACAGTAACAAGAGCAAAATACCCTTGTTTGTGCCATACCAGCAACTCACTTTTGCTTGCACCAAAACAACAGTCAATGCTTGCATGTGCTATAACAGTAACTCAGCATTGCCCCCCCCAAAAAAAAACAGTTGTCCCCTTGTATTTGCCATAAGAGGAACCCATTTTTGCTCCCCCCCAAAAAGAACAGTCTGTGCTTGTTTGTGCCATCCAACCTGCCCTTCAGTTGTTGACAAATGCATATCATATTATTGCCAGTTAATATCCTCACACATTTTAAGGCCAATGATACAACATGGCTTACAGACTCCATGTCTCAGAGTACTGGGCAGATAACTGATGAATGACCATGAAACAAAAAAAGGTAAGACAGAGCTGTAAATATGCAAATGATAATCATAGCAGGTTGTGTGATCACAAAGTGCACTACATCAAAATATAATAGTAGATGTGAGAACAGAAGTTCTGAGGTTTGATATCAGTGTACATTCTGTTGTAGCTGGTTGTGTGAAGAATGACGTCAGTTCTTTGGGGCAAAGATGATTGTATGGTAAACAGGATAAGGCACCCATCCTGTTTTCTGAAGGTGCATTGGAATGACAGTTGAAATCGAGACCTATGTAGACATATTTTATGTATACTAACATTTACTGCTGTGTATATGTCATAGATTGCTTTTCCTCATTTCAAATATTTCTCCCTTTTTTATTTATTTTCTTTTTTTTTATATACTAAATAATACTAAAAACCTGACAGAGAAAACACAATTTGCCAGCAAATGAACAGGAGGTTGGATGTTAATGAAACGGAGACCGTGAATTGTGGACTGTTTACTTGCATTTCCAAACTTGACACACCTAATGTAATACTTTATAAGTCTAACCTAACACATCTGCCTGATATAAGTAATCACCGTTTCCATACCATAAACACAAATACTGAGGGAGTGCCTACACAATGTGAACATCCCTACATGGATCCATCTTTTTGGGATTCAGCAATTCTAATGAGTTCAGACCTCATTTGCATCTTGACCATGCTGTCAGCCCTGAATCTATACAAAAAGGCAACTGTGTAGCTAGGAAAACTGGAAGGAAGCTGAATGCTCAACACAGAATGGAGGTATTAAATTGGTTTCTGTTTTGAGCCTTTGTTGTAGCATACCTCTCCAATGTACAGATTTTTGCTGAATTTCCAGTTTTTGACATATTTTTGGTCTGTTCCTTATAAACATATTTTTTTGGGATTAAAGTCCATAAATAATGACATAGCATTTGAGTTTTACAGTTCATAACCTTCAGAAAATGCATTCTAACACAAATCATGTTATTCTAGCAACTTTCTAAGTATTTAAAATGTGTCCAGATTTCTTGTAATAAGAGTTTGAGAGGTATCATGTAAGAAGTCAAGCAGTACACAAAGCTGTTAACTGCTGCTGCAAACCTGATGTTCTGTCAGTTTTCTAAGTTTGTAAGAGCAATATTTAAAAAGTGTCCCTATTTCTGGCCCTCCCTCCCATTATTTATAGCTTTGTACAGATGTCTTACCCTAAGACATTAAGAGGTCTTCATGAGCTACGATGTGTACTGTTCGTTTGGGTCCATGGCAGCAAAGCTGCATTCTGCAAACCACATCATGTTCTAGCCGTTTTCTAAGTTTGTAAAAGCAATATTTTAAAAGCGTCCCTGTTTTGGGCCCTTTCCCCACCCTATTATTGATAGCTTTCTTCAGATTTCTTGCACTAAGAGGTTGAGAGGTATACCCTGGAGTAGAGTTCTATGCATACCTCTCAACAGTCCAGATAGATTTTTGCCTCTTATTTTTGGTCTGTTCCTCAAAATATTTGATTTTCTGGCAAATCACTGGGATGGTCTGAGGACTTAAGTCACTAAATAATGACATACATTTGAGTTTCAAACTTCAAATCCTTCAGAAAATGCCCTTTATGGCAACTTTCTAAGTTTATATGAGCAATATTTCTAAGTTTACATAAGCAGTGTTTAACTAGTGTCTGCGAGGGTGCCCTCCTCTACATGGTGCTTACTGAATTTAAGTTTTCCCGAGGCCATGTGCACATTGCAAAGTCATGTGGATGTGGTAAAAAACACCATGTAACCTTTATCCGTGTGTTGATATCCAGAATCTTTGACAGTCTTTATACTGAACTTTATAGCTGCATAAATTAGAAAGTAACAAATTTCGATTTCACAACAATATACTTAAATATATGAAGACATGTTTGAAAACTTAGAAAGAAACAAGAATTAATATTATGATAAGGACAAGAATTATGCAAAATAAATTATGAGAAAATTAAATATCTTTATAAACAAAGATATTTATTACAAGGTAAACGAAGTATCAGCCTATATAGGTAAAATAGTGAATGAAAAGAGCAGTATAATGAGAGAAGTGAAGAATAAACAAGGTAAAATAAAAAAAAGTCAATTTCAAATTATGGAAACCAATAAAATATGTAGAGGAAATGTTTAAAACAACAAGGAGAGAATGCAATAAAGCATGGAAATTAAAAGAATACTCAGAATAAATGAATAAGGAAATTGAAAAAGAAATTAATTTGTATGAAACTGATAAAGTATTTAAACATTTAAACATAAAGTCATCTGCACATCTGGATGGATTCTGATTTGAAATTTATAAAAACTTAGAAGAACAGCAAAAAATATTTGTTACGTGTACTAAATGAATGGTTAAATGGTGGTTTTAATCATAAGATATGTAGAGGAGTTTTAAAGTTTATATGGAAAAACGGAGAAAAGGAAGACATTGGAGACCAGTAATGTTGGATAATGCAAATGATAAGATATTTATGAAAAATAATATAAAAAAACTTGAAAATAAGATATAATACATTATGGAAGAGAGTTTGTATGGTATAAAAGGAAAAGGATGTCAAGAATTATGAATGATAATAAGAGAAATGGTTGATGATGTTCTAGAAAGAAAAGATAATTTAAAAGTTATGGTAGGTGATATTAATAAAGCATTTAATGTAACTTAACACAATGTATTAGGGGATATAATAAAAGGTTATAATTTTAGTAACTAAATTAGAAATGTTTGCAGATCAGCTTACTGATATAATAAAAAAGGGCCTATATTACATATTTGAACGCTTAAATGTTCGAATCGCTAAAGATCGACCTTTAGCAATAGAACATTCAAATGTTCGAATATGTAACAAAATAATATTTATTTATTTATTTACATTTGTTTACAGGGAAATTCCAACTGGACGCAGGTCCATTTTCACTGGATGCCTGGGGAGAAAAGCTCCACATCATGTACATGATAGAGATACAAAGTTGCAGCAATAGTAAACAACATTACAAGTCATTGGCTTTAATACAATAACAAGATATTGATTATCAACAGTATATACAGAAAATGTTGCAAGTTAAGATAGTTTCTTGTCATTTATATTATTAGTAACAAAGATGTCAGACAAGATGTTAAAGTATGTAAAGACAACTAGCTATTTCTGACTGTGGTTAGTAGTGACGGTAGTATAGTTGGGTTAAGAGTCTAGGTGGGGGTAGGTAAGGGTGAGGGTGTTAGTCTGAATTACAGCAAGGACAAAGCCAGGTATTAAAAAAAAGAAAAGAAAAAGGAAAGGGTTTAAGTAGGGGGGCAAGGCCCCCTGCACCCCCCCACACCCCCCGCTACTTAAATATACCAATTCCAGGATCGCACTGATGTGCGCTACAGTGCAGAAATGGGAAATTTCCCATTCCCTACTCTGTAAAGTGATCTTGGAGTTGGTATATTTAAGTAACAGGGGGTGTGGGGTGCAGCCCTTCACATGGGTGTTGCAGGGGGGACTTGCCCCCCTGTTTACACCCGTTAGTTTTTTTTTTGTTTTCCTTTTATTTTGTTTTTTTTTAATTTTTATTCATATTTGAACATTTAAATGTTCAATTGGTAAAGGTCTGTCTTTAGCAATTCAAACATTTAAGAGTTCGGATATATAATATAGACCCTAAAAAAGATTTTAGTAAATGGATGTTTAAGTAAAGAAATAAAGATGGATAAAGGTATAAGGCAAGGATGTCCTATGAGTAGTATTTTATTTGCCTTAGTCATGAATGTGGTTGTTAGGAAAGTTAATATTAAAATCAGTAATCTAAAATATATTATGCACAAAGATGTAGAAATTCTGCTATTAATGGCATATGCAAATGATATAATTATAATAACAAAAAAAATATAGGGATGAGAGAAGGGATATTTTATGTAGTTGTTTGAAACGAATAGGTTTGATGTTAAATAAAAAAGTAAAGGAATGGAAGATACAGAAACAATAGCAGATGTCAATTTACAACAAAAGATTTTAATGTGTTGGGTATAAGCTTTGGCAAAGAAGTATATACTACAAGATGGGAAATATTATTAAAAGAATTAAGATAAATCTGTTGATTATGGAAAACATATAGGGCCGGATTCACGAAACCTCCGTGTAAGAGTTAATATGTCTTACACGGAGGCTGCAGTCTAATGGTATGACGTAAGCATGCCATGCATATTCATGAGGGCATGCTGAATCATACCCTAGGCTAACACGGTCTGTGTAGGAAAGTAGGGGGTGTGTCCGAATGCCGAGTTCTGCAAAGGGACATGGCCCCAGAAGAGTCAGAGTCCTGAAAGTAAACACCCATGAGCGAGTCCGCGGAAATGTCAAGGAACACAACACCACACATGCCCTCACAGACTATAAACCCAACTGTAATGTAAAACGTAAAAATAGCAGTTTAATTTTTTTTATAATTTCCAAAATGTTTGCCCGTAGTTGCGCTCATTTGCACGGGTATGCCCTCCGCTCAGCCACAGTTAGCAGACATTGAAAAGCATATAAGATCTAAATATGCAAATTAAGCCAAGTAGCAATAGCGTAGCGGTAGAGACCTTGGCCAAAGAGGAGGTAGTCACGTTTCGAGCCCCCACAACATCATTTTCCATTTTTATTTAAATAAGCATGAAACAATCCCCTGATATATATATATATATATATATATATATATATATATATATATATATATATATATATATATATGTATATATGCAACAACAAGCAGCACTGAGACCACGGCCAGGGCAGATTTGTTCCACTACCACTTCTCAACACAAAAGTTTGTTTGTTTGTTGCAACACCTACAGGTGCTTGCTTTCAATTGTACTCCACATACAAAAAAGCTCAGCAAGACACTTGGTTGAGAAGCCAAAATGTTTCAAATGTATTGTCTTCCCAAGCACAGCGTATATAATCAGCTCTACTTGAATATCAGCAAGTGTAGTTCATCTTCGTTACCATAGACGACAACTGCATTCATTAAAACCATCAAGTATTTATTCACATCGAACAATAACTTAAAAATAAAACAACAGGACAAAGGATAAGCGCTCGGGTCTCCTCAATAACCCTTCATCAGATCCATGTGTACTGTGCAGTTAGTGCCTGTTTAAAAATTGCTCTCTACCAATAGAGTGCTAGATAACGGGTGATGTCACATCACACACATCTTCTCAAACCACGCCTCTTGAGCGCAGGTTTCATGGGAAATGTAGTGTTCAGTCCCGGTCTTCTATGAGCTTGTAGTTTTCCAATCCAATACATTTCTTCCTACTCCAGTCTGTTGTTGTTATCACCTCCCCTTTCCGAGGTTAGAACAATTCTAAGCACTCTGAACTTGAAATTATGTCCTTCATTGTCCCTGACATGTTTGGCCAGAGGATTCTTATAATCTTTGAGTCTGATGTCACTTATATGTTTGGATAGTCTCTCCTTAAATTGTCTTACTGTCTTTCCAACATAGAAATGGTCACATAATGAACATGTGGCCAAATATACTATGTTTTTGTGTTGCAATCAGCATAGAAACTGCAGGTGTATTTCCTTTTGGTAATGGGATGCTCAAAACTGTTCTCTGTACATATATACCTGCACATAGTACACTTTCTACATGGAAATGTCCCTCTTCTATCAGAGTTGACACGTGGTACTAAGTAGTCTTCTTTGCATAACCTATTTTTCAGATTACTTGCATTCCTGTAACCAAACTTAGGTATCTCTCCAACCACTTCTTTGCATTCTTCACTTGACAATAGTATCTTCCAGTTCCTTCTAATAATATTACATATCCCCTCAGTATCTATTGTATGTGTGAGAATCATTTTAACTTCTCTTTGCTCATTCCTATTGTTTCTTGAAGGTGCACTATCTTGTTTACCTTTCAGGTATGGCTTACCTCTCGTTTCTCTTTCCAACAGCACATTGTGTCTCATTCTCACTATCTCTTCATTCATAGCTCTGTCAAGGGTTACATCATCTTGTAGTATAAATGCCTAAAGATATACCAGAGATTTGTGGATGATATTTATATTTTATGGGAAGGTGATGTCATGGAGCTCAACAATTTCCATAGATATTTAGAGAACAGCACCAACTTTCTGGAGTTTACTATCTTGAGTAATGAAAGTCAAATGGACTTTTTGGATGTGAGAATACTACGAGATGAAGAAGGAAACATAGAAACCAGCTTATTTAAAAAAGAATGTTGGAAGAACAATATACTACCAAGGAATAGCATGCATCCAAAATATACATACAGAAATGTTATGAGAGGTCAATTCCTTAGAACATCTAGGATACATTCGAATGATGTAACCCTTGACAGAGCTATGAATGATATGTCTGGACACTTGGAGGTGAGAGGATACAGAGAGGAAGAGATAGTGAGAATGAGACACAATGTGCTGTTGGAAAGAGAAACGAGAGGTAAGCCATACCTGAAAGGTAAACAAGATAGTGCACCTTCAAGAAACAATAGGAATGAGCAAAGAGAAGTTAAAATGATTCTCACACATACAACAGATACTGAGGGGATATGTAATATTATTAGAAGGAACTGGAAGATACTATTGTCAAGTGAAGAATGCAAAGAAGTGGTTGGAGAGATACCTAAGTTTGGTTACAGGAATGCAAGTAATCTGAAAAATAGGTTATGCAAAGGAGACTACTTAGTACCACGTGTCAACTCTGATAGAAGAGGGACATTTCCATGTAGAAAGTGTACTATGTGCAGGTATATATGTACAGAGAACAGTTTTGAGCATCCCATTACCAAAAAGAAATACATCTGCAGTTTCTATGCTGATTGCAACACAAAAAACATAGTATATTTGGCCACATGTTCATTATGTGACCATTTCTATGTTGGAAAGACAGTAAGACAATTTAAGGAGAGACTATCCAAACATATAAGTGACATCAGACTCAAAGATTATAAGAATCCTCTGGCCAAACATGTCAGGGACAATGAAGGACATAATTTCAAGTTCAGAGTGCTTAGAATTGTTCTAACCTCGGAAAGGGGAGGTGATAACAACAACAGACTGGAGCAGGAAGAAATGTATTGGATTGGAAAACTACAAGCTCATAGAAGACCGGACTGAACACTACATTTCCCATGAAACCTGCGCTCAAGAGGCGTGGTTTGAAAAGATGTGTGTGATGTGACAACACCCGTTATCTAGCACTCTATTGGTAGAGAGCAATTTTTAAACAGGCACTAACTGCACAGTACACATGGATCTGATGAAGGGTTATTGAGGAGACCCGAAAGCGCTTATCCTTTGTCCTGTTTTTTATTTTTGTTTTATTTTTAAGTTATTGTTCGATGTGAATAAATACTTGATGGTTTTAATGAATGCAGTTGTCGTCTATGGTAACGAAGGTGAACTACACTTGCTGATATTCAAGTAGAGCTGATTATATACGCTGTGCTTGGGAAGACAATACATTTGAAACATTTTGGCTGCTCAACCAAGTGTCTTGCTGAGCTTTTTTGTATGTGGAGTACAATCGAAAGCAAGCACCTGTAGGTGTTGCAACAAACAAACAAACTTTTGTGTTGAGAAGTGGTAGTGGAACAAATCTGCCCTGGCCGTGGTCTCAGTGCTGCTTGTTGTTGCATTTATACTCTGTTTTTTCAGCAGTACACTCCTGTTTGGTTCTTGTTTTGTCGTGTTTATATATATATATATATATATATATATATATATATATATATATATATATATATATATATATAAAACTATATTTTAAGTAAAATGTAATGAAATGGGCCATGTATTTTTGAAGAAATCCGACATAATAAAATATAAAAAAAGGATCATAATTGCCCATAGCTTAGCAAGGCTTTAGCAAGCTGAATATGGGTGCCCGTAGGTGAGCAGCGCTTTAACAAGCTTAATATGAGTGCCCATAGGTGAGCAGCGCTTTAACAAGCTTAATATGAGTGTCCGCAGGTGACCAGCGGTTTAACAGGTTTAATATGAGTGCCCGGAGTTGAGCAGCTCTTTAACACGCTTAAAATGAGTGCCCATAGTTCAGCAGTGCATCACCCAGCATAAGTGCTCATAGCTAAATAACACGTTACCAGCATAAGCCATTTGTGCGAAGCTGCGCAGCGCGCCAACCAGCTTACCGTCGGGCAACATTGGTCAAGCTGTATCAAAGCCGCCTTTACACAGACACACCTCCTAGCCTGTCTAGACAGTAGTAAAATAAAAAAAGCAATGCCCAGGGTCAAACCTGGGATACTGTGCACCATAGTCAAAGTACTTTACCACTAAGCCATGACAGTTGCACTGAGAAATGCAGTATTAGCATATATATAGGAATGAATGGAAATAGAAGCATGACCAAGCAGGTTTTTTCAAGCTGATAAATATCCAAAACGGCCAATCACAGATAAGTGCGGGAAAACCGGCATATATAAGCCCCATAGGCGGGAATTCACAGCATAACTGATTGTTGTACCCATTTGCAGTCAGGATGGCAGGTGCAGGAGATGGAAGTCACTTTAGATCACAAAGGTGGGGTGTTGAGGAGTCAAAATATATGGTTTGGGTCCTAGTCCTTGATCATGAAGCACAACTCATGCAGGGCCAGGTTCACTGGGGTGCGTACAAGGCAGAGGCGTGGAACCAGTTGGCACATGATCTCACCAGTGCCACAGGCATTCCAAGGACTGGTGAACAGGTCTATCACCACCATGTGGACCTGAAGTGATAGAAGGAGGACCAACTGAACCGTTGGATCCAGGAGGCCCGCCAAATGCCTAACGTCCCACTACTGAGTAAGTATCCATGTAATTAATATGTAAGAAATGCTATCCTAGCCTGTAGTATGGAGACGTATGTTCCAATATTACTTTCTTTATATTACAGCTGCAGGTGTTCGTTCTGCAAATCAGCGAGCCTATGCTGATAGGCTGCTGAGGTTGCGCCACCAGGCAGGTTAGTAATTATTTAGCTGGTATTGTCATAGAATATAAGTGAGACAGATTGTAAAAGAGTTTCATGCAATCCAGTAATAAAGATTAAACAAGTCTCAAATAGAAGTGTCCACCTGTATTGTAATATCAGATAACTGCTGCAGCCAGAAAATGAGTGGTAATCAATCAACAAAGGATAGACAAGTGTCAAAAACATCCTTGTAAATTCTGCCATATGAAATAAGTGAGTCAGCTGGAAAGGGTTGTTGTAAACCTGTAATAAATGTTAATAAAGCCTAGAATTTAGTACTATCCTGAAATGTAAATATACAATAAGTGAGAGAGTGTGAGAAAGAGAGTTTGAAACTACCAAGAAAGCTGTAATAAGTCTGGAATAAAGGTATACTGCATTCACTACATAATGAAATGAATGAGACAGCCACAACCAAAGAGTGAAATGTCATTAATAAAGTACAGAACCTTGACTGTGTCCGTCCCACAATTTGGATATGTTGCTGTACCCTTGCATTATGGAGATAGTATGGTTGTATGAAAT
Organism: Protopterus annectens; assembly: GCF_019279795.1. Taxonomy (NCBI): domain Eukaryota; kingdom Metazoa; phylum Chordata; order Ceratodontiformes; family Protopteridae; genus Protopterus; species Protopterus annectens. Next base: position 1,210,945,466 of record NC_056726.1, read on the forward strand.
GCTGAACATCCACAGTTGTCTAGACCCATATAAATCAAATGTAGCAGGATGCTTTACCTGAACACAGCCAGATATGAACATATATGAATAAAAATGGAATGTATATTAATGTAGCAGTAAAATCCCCATCACCAACATTCCTAAGGTTACATACAGGAAACTGTACTAATACATGTAGGGGATATATATCTGCATCTACTAGGAATGTACAGTATATGTATAGGTAGTTTAAGTTGTTAATGTAATATTTTCCACCCTACCCTATTTTCACAAATTATGCCATTCCACACCAAACTGGGTATGTGTATTCACAATTAATTCCCATGGACATTTGTCCTGTTGGTTTATACATATCTGCATGTATGTTGATGCATGTGCCCTGTTCACATATCCAAACCTGATGGCCTGTTGCCACCAATCAACCCTGCATGCTGTCGGAATGTGCACTGTTGTTCTAAATATGCATGTTTTATGCTTGCTGCTCAATGTTCGGAATTCATGGGTGTTTGGTTAATGGGAATACTGATGCATGCTGTTACAACTAATTTTGAATGGTGTTTGTTACTAACCCAAAATGCCATAAAATACTGCTAAACATAGGACTACAGGGAAGGCGGGTTCCAGCGGACCCACCTCTCCCACCTCAGCTGGCGACTGCACCTGGCACCAGTGCCCAGGCCGGGACCTCCTCCTCCGGTAGCCCTGTGCCACCTTCGGGTGGAAGCGCTGCAGGGGATGGGGCTTGTCTCCCCTCTGCAAGCATGGCCGGAGGAGACCCTCCACTCACCCTCCATAGGGTCTAGTCTGTGGTGCGTAGTGAGATCAGGCGTTCTGTGACTGATCCCCTACGCCAGCTTGAGGTGAGGGTGGCGCAACTCACGGGTGTGCCTGCCCGTCCTATCCAGCCCCCAGCACAGCCCCGGCCTGGGCTGTGAAGGCACAGTGGTAACTGCCTATGGGTGGGGATTTCAGTTCCACTGTTGCCATCTGTGGGCTCATGGGCTTGCGATATCCAAACATCCGTCCCCATCATTTGTGTTTACCCCACACATGTGTCATACTCCGCCCCTGTATGCGTCTTGTTTGTCTTGTCTGTTAACCTCCCCAACCTACCTCCCCAAATATACCTACTTCCTGTACCTCACATTCTACTCTCACCTAAAACAAAAATAAAAAAAGGGCACTCTGTTCCCACAAAAAAATTACGCCCCATACATAGATGCCCAATTCGCACACATGTCCACTGGACATGTAAACTGATAATTCTAATTGGCAGTACAACATATTTTGTTGTCCTCACCCCTCTCTCAGGGGTGGAAGGTTTCAAATTTCACACCAAATTTCACACATATGCACAGCTGTTGCTAATAAAGAAATGGGCAGCTATGGTTCTTCCCTACATCCTTCCTGCACATCCCAAGCTTGTTTTCCTACTGTCCTACCCTCTTTGTGCCCCCTTTTTCACCACTGTCCTATCTCCCCATTTTCTTTTCTTTAAAAGAAATTAGCTCGGGTGTTAGCGGGAGTAAGCACTTTTAAGCAGTAGTCAGCGGGTGTGCGCTTGTGTGCGTTTAGCTAAACGAGTGTGCGCTCAGCTAAGTAAGTGTGCGCATGTGTAAGCACCACTCAAACCAGCGCAAACCCGCTTACAACTGCCTAAAAGTGCCTTAGTCACTCTGTATGACAAGGCCTGTAGTCTGCTTATCAGCAAAATAAAATACCCCTATCAGTCTCAAACCCCAGACCTTGGAAACACTACTCGGCATGAATTACCACTGAGCCACAGCAGATATACAAGAACTTGGTGCTGAAACAAATATATCATGAAATACAAGGAGTGAATGTAAAGGGAATATAGGAAGGCCATTACACGCAAAGCTTGTTCCCTGAATCCTTACTGGCAATTCTTGTGGAATTGCATTACATTAGTGTGATAAGAGAAACAGCCATGCTAGGAGGTAATAATGTTACAGTAGCACCTTACAAACCCCACACAGTATCAGAGCAGGATAAACACCGCCATATTTGAATAGGTATGAGGCTAGACTTCCCAACTGTGACTGATTTACAGGGATGTCCCTGATTTGCAAAAAATGTTGCCTGTGCCCCACTGACTCCCTGTGAAATGTACTAACAGTAGGCAGAAAGGTGGGGTATCCCACATAATGGTGACTGTCAATAAGTTAAAGTAGACACTACTTGCATGTCAGAAATGGTGTAGTGATACATATGCTCAAAATACCCCACAGTCACAACTGCAGAATATCTGAAATATATCACGGGTGTATCCCACTCATATGTACCTTTCCCTGAGGTTGGTCAAATATATACCTGAGAGTATCTGAGGCCTGCAAGTGTCAGAAATACACAGGCATATCAGCCTGTCTGCTGTTACATACTCTGTGAATAGCTGTAGAATTATTCCCACAAGCACACCCTCATGTAGGAGTACAACACAGAAATATCAAAGGATGTAGCCATCTAACAAAGTAATGACAGTATAGCAGTTTACAAGCACTGCATGTGCCTGATGTTCATAATTGTTAGTACAAAATACAAGGCCCTAGTACTGCTCAGCAGCAAAATAAAACACCCTTGTAAGTGTCAAACCCCAGACCTTCGGCTCACCAGACTGCATGCAGTGCCACCAAGCCACAGCAAACATATAAAAACTTACCGCTGAAAGAAATATATCATGCATTACAAGGAGTGAATGTAAATGGAAAATAGGAAAGCCATAGCAACACATTCCAGTAAAGACAAATATCAGGCCTTCAAGGAGTGAATGTAAAGGGAAAATAGTGAAGCCATAGCAACACATTACAAGAACTACTGTTGTATACCAGTTAATCCACAACTCCCACAGGAAAGTACATACTCCCATGTAAACAGTGTTAGCATTAGCAGGTGTGAGCTAACATACACACTGAGAAGAGTGAAATGGAAAAAGCAGCAATCAGGTTTCAGTACAACATGCATTTCAGTGGCTACAACACAGCCTTAGATATGAGAGACATAACAACCTTCTGAGTGACACAACAGTGTCCACAGCAAACCAGCATGGTCCCCACCTTGCAAAACTGAAAGGCCTACGCCTACCTAACCTAACATTTTATAGCAGTGTCCTGAAATCACAGTGAGAACTGCAATTACCATACAGCAGGCTGCATGCAATTAGTAAATGCTGGCCACCAAATGGTGCAGAGGCCATCACATGCACATGTGCAGATACCTACAAAAGCAGCCTGTACTGCCAGTCCACACATACAATAATATCATTGCAGCAACTGGAGGGAGAGAGACAGAGAGAGAGAGAGAGAGACACAGACAGACAGACCAAAATAAAAAAAAGAAAAACCAAGCCAGCCAGCCATCCAGGCAGCCAGCCAGCCAGCCATCCAGCTACCCAGGCAGCCAGCCAGCCATCCAGGTAGCCAGCCAGCCATCCACCCAGGCAGCCAGCCATCCACCAAGGCAGCCAGCCAGCCATCCACCCAGGCAGCCAGCCAGCCATCCACCCAGGCAGCCAGCCATCCACCCAGGCAGCCAGCCAGTCATCCACCCAGGCAGCCAGCCAGCCATTCACCCAGGCAGCCAGCCAGCCATCCACCCAGCCAGCCAGCCAGCCAGCCATCCACCCAGGCAGCCAGCCATCCACCCAGGCAGCCAGCCAGCCATCCACCCAGGCAGCCAGCCAGCCACCAGAGACAAAGGTAATGTAAACTACATAATCTAATAATCTACATACTGTGAACCGTCCATATGTGTTAGCAGTCTGTATCTATATGTATATGTAGATGTGCATAGGACAAGGGACATACTGCAACTGTTAGTGAAGGCTGGACATACATATGTAGTTGAAGATTGCTATGTGCACATATCAATGTAGGTTGGAGTGTGTGGCATTGAAAACAGCATGCAGTGTAGGTATATGTCATGTGGTGGTGAACTTCTGTGGGACTGAGCCAGTGAGGCCTGCTACAGCTATATGGCTTGAGGACAGCATAATGCATTATGCACAACAGTGTGCAATATCATTACAGAATGTTATGTCTCACAACTGTTGCAGAAGTGATATTCCCACCATGAAAGGTGGGCAGTCCATGTACCTACATGTGCATGTATATGTACAGCAATGGATGTTAAGAAGTATGTGTGTGTAAAAAAAAATATATATATATATATATATATATATATATATATATATATATATATATATATATATACATATATATATATATACATACATATATATATATATATATATATATATATATATATATATATATATATATATATATATATATATATATATATATATATATATATATATATATATATATATATATATATATATGTACATAGACAGAGAGGTCTGTATAGATACATAGAGATATATGGATAGATAGATAGAAATATGTATATACATATAGATATAATAGACAAATACATATACAGATATAAATTTAGATACATACATGTATACAGATAGATAAGAATGTCTATAGATATGTGTATATTTATATATATATATATATATATATATATATGTTGGTGTGTATATAGATATATACGTATATGTAGATATGTATATATATATATATATATATATATATATATATATATATATATATATATATATAAATAAATACACACACATATATATATATATATATATATATATATATATATATATATATATATATATATATAGATATATATACATATGTGTGTATGAAGAGAGAGTGAGAGAGGGGGACATGGGGGCAGATGTACTGCAACAGGTGCCTGGTGACCAAGGCATGGACAAAACACCAGTGTTGATACTGCAGTACCATACCCCATTCCAAAACATGTTACCCACTAACTACCACATAGGTAGTTGCCTGCCTACCACTGGAGGTGTCAGAAGGGAACATGGGACACAGGTGTACAATAGCTTCCCCTTTGATATCCACAGTGGCACACTAGTCTTGTAATCCCTGTACATGGTACATGTCATCACAAAAGGTGTGTCAGCTAGGGAAATGTAAGTCAGTGTACCCATGTACACCTCACAATGTCATATGCAGTATGTACTTCTCATGAGAACTACAGCAAATGGAACGGCCACAGACATACCCAACAAAGACTGATAATGGCCACAAACACATTCCCTATGCAGACTGACTCACAAAACCACAGCTAGAGTGCCTTGCATACTGCCTACACAGAGGTTACCAGTGCTGGACATACAGAGTTATGTCACACCCATACCAGTTGGCCAACCACCATGGCAACACTTCACAATCCATCCAGCCTACATGACCTAGGGCCCTAATCCCTGTCACTGCACTAAACAGCACATGCTGGAGGTACAGGTTTCTGTACACAAATATGCCATACCCTGGACTAAACCACCCAGCATTAACAAACAATACTCCCCATTTGTAGATGTCATACATACCCCTGATGAATGTCATGGAGATAGTTAATATGCCCTTTGAGTCACCTGTGTGTAACCGTTTCACAGGAGCAAGTAAAATCACAGTACATGTGTACCAAAGGGCAGGGTAGCATATGGCTAGGCTGCCCTAGGCCCAGGGCCAATAGCATTGTACCTACCTATGACACAATGCACACACACATGTACTCAGTGCAATACCAGCTATGTGACATTGAATGACTGTGACACTGACTGTGTGCAAGGTCTGTAAAGGTGTGATAGCTTAGCGTGAGTTTGTGTCTGTCATGGTAGTTGTTGTCCTTGGTGTGAGGCCAGAGAAAGATGTGTCAGTTATTGCGAAGCAAACATAGTAGATTGGCATATGTTGTGCTGTAGTTCCCTGTGTATGACTGTGGTGTCCCATCATAGGCAGAAGCAGTACATGAATGCTTAGTAAGTGGTACTGCTGTTGAATCCAGCTCACATATGAACTGTTGTACTACCTGATGTTGAAGGCATAAACACTACAGTATGGTGTATGTTCACATTCTGTGGTAACACTGTTTGGTGTGTTACCTGTAGTCTGCACAGATTACATACCTCATGCATAGGTATCTATAAGTAGGGGCACACAGTACTATAAGGTACACAGTTAATGCTCATCTGTTTCATCATACATTTGTGTGTTGTATGTATGTGTAATGTGTGTGTAATGATGCCTGTACCATGGCTGCAATCACATGTGTGCTACATGGTATGTCTGTGTACCTGGCAGCATGTATACTCTGTGACAGCAGTATGCTGGCTTTAGTAACAACTGTGCATGTATGTCAGGTAGGGGTATGGCATCAAAAACTAGGGTGGATTACCATTGAAACTGTACATGTGTATTGCATTCATTGCATGGGACAACAATATTCTTCATCCATTAGCTTGATACATACTCCAGTGTGAGGTTGTGCATTGTATCCCAAACAGTGTGCCGAGTGCTGGTGTATACTAGTTTGTTGTATGGAGTGTGGCAGGCACTGTCAGACAGTTGTGGGGTGAGCACTGATATGTGGTATCGAACATGTGTATCCCCTGATAGACAGACAGATGGTATATATGGCAGTGAAGTGATATCAGTACATTTGAATATTAAGTGTGCCACATGACTTGCTCACATATTTTTCTTTTCCTTCCTTCCAGGGTGATGGTACATCAGAGAAACCGACCGTATACAGCAGCAGAGGATCAGGAGATCCACCAGAGCCTGGTGCAAAATTACTCTGTGCTGTTTTCCAGGACTAGCCAGAACCAGCATGAGAGGGCTGCACTGTGGCAAGAACTTGTCCGTCAGGTAAATGACATAGGCATGCATAACCGGACATATGAGCAGGTACGCCATAACTGCAGTGATTTAATTAGACATGTCCAGCAGCGTGCGTCTGATATCCACAGACAACAGCTTGCCACAGGTGGTGGGGTACCTATCCACCCCCCCTCACCAGTGTGGAGGAGCATCTCCTAAGTGTTGTGGCTCCAGGCCAACAACAAGAACATCCACAAACATGTGTCATCATGGAGGCCGGAGCCACCCAGCATGTTGAAATGGAGTGTGCAGGTAACATCCCATATCTGTAGTTGACTGATCTCTGTACTGGTAGTTTATGCATGTGTGAGATGTATACTCTTTGTGTAGCTGTTAACCTGCCTATTCTTCTGCAAGATTGATATTCTGAGCATAATCTGTACACCTGTGAAAGCCACCTGTTGTACTACTGTACTTTATCATACTCACAGTATCAAAGGCACAGTTGTGGCCACTGGCAATCACTCTCATATGTTTGCAGGTCCCTCTGGAGTGACAGCAAGGCAGCCAATCCATGCTGGTGAGTGTGTAATAACAATACTATTGCTAATGACATGTGCATGTCATATGGAGGTGTAGTGTGTGCACATGTAACACACCTACACATAATGCATGCTGTGCATGTTTGCTGTGAGACTATGCATATCCCATTATTCTCAGTAGCTGCCTCACTCACATGCATAACACAGAGCATGACACATGTGTGGCAACACAGTACTGGACATTGTATAGGCACACCAGATACACATGTACACAACACACACATGTTTGGCATACACACTACACCTTAGCCTGCTACACATGTCCAAGTATGACATCTGCTGTATGGCCAGCCTTCAGCATCCCACTTATCTATGCAGCACACATGCTATACCTGAGGGGTAGAGGCCTATCATGTCTTTGTGGAACAGTCTGGAACAAATAATACATTCATGTTAGGCAACAAGTGGCTGTGTAATTGTGGATGTAGTCATGCTACTGCACTTCAGGTACAGCATGCTAGCTGCCTGTCTGGCACACATTATTATTGTTGACTGACCACAAGAAGCATGTTGATCATGGCTCACGTTACTACACCACATTCAGTTCCACTGACCACAAAAGTACACATAGCTGTTATTGTGTAGCACCATCATGTGTTGTATGTGTGTGCATGTGTGTGTGTGTGTGTGTGTGTGTGTGTGTGTGTGTGTGTGTGTGTGTGTGTGTGTGTGTGTGTGTGCAAATCTATGCACCCACAGCTTGTAACACTTGCACAACATTGTAATGTCCTTGTACACATTGTGTCCCAGGGTGGAGACAATCACTGAACAATTAAATACAAGCATCAAGTACACGTATACTGTTATTAACAAGGGCTGTCTACACTTGCACTGCATGTTCCTGTGCAACACATAACCTGCATGCTGACACGTGTGCAGTGATGTTTTTCCTTGTGAAATGGTCACCCACCCTAAAACAGTATTGTGTATGTGTTGGATTGCAGGTGTGTCTGTGTTTGTATCTGCTGTACTGAGGAGTGTGCCTGTGGGCATGTGTGCCTGTGTGCTTGTGTGCATGTGTACATGTGTACCTGTGTGCATATGCGCCTGTGTGCATGTGCGCCTGTGTGCAAGTGTGCATGTGTGCCTGTGTGCATGTGCGCCTGTATGCATGTGTGCATGTGTGCATGTGCACCTGTGTGCATGTGCGCCAGTGTGCATGTGTGCCTGTGTGCATGTGTGCATGTGTGCATGTGCTCCTGTGTGCATGTGTGCATGTGTGCATGTGCACCTGTGTGCAGGTGCGCCTGTGCGCCTGTGTGCATGTGCACCTGCGTGCATGTGTGCATGTGTGCCTGTGTGCATGTGTGCCTGTGTGCATGTCCGCATGTGTGCATGTGCGCCTGTGTGCATGTGTGCATGTGTGCACATGCACCTGTGTGCATGTGCGCCTGTGTGCATGTGCACTTGTGTGCATGTGTGCATGTGCGCCTATGTGCATGTGTGCATGTGCGCCTGTGTGCATGTGTGCATGTGCGCCTGTGTGCATGTGCACCTGAGTGCATGTGTGCATGTGCGCCTGTGTGCCTGTGTGCTAATATCGTGTACACATTTGTAAACTGTGTTTCCTATCTTCCTCTCACAGGTTCTGATGTTGCTCTGGTGGAGTGCAGCACGGAACCTGAAGTCACAGCTGGGGATAGTGATAATGATGATACATGTGCAATGGCAAAGGGAGGTGTGACAGGGTCTGTCGTTGGTCATCCAATTGACAGTACACAGCAGTCAACCCCATCAATGCGCACAGTCATCCTGCCGATACATCCATTGTCACCAATGTCCTTAGCTGAGGGACAGCATACAGTGGGCATTGACCAGGGTAGTGTGGTATCATTGGCACATGCATCCCCTCCCAGCAGCCATGGACAGATTCCTGACATGGTACCACACAGGCAGATATCCAGGGGTTTTCGTGGGAGCATCCATGGTCATACTGCCCCTGTCAGACGTGCCCACAGAGGTCTATCAACCTCAACTATGTTCCGGGCTGTAATGCAGGCACAGGCACGTATGGAACGGTACACCAGACAGGGTCTGAAGGAGCTTAGAGCACATTGCACCGTTATGAATGACACTATGCATGATGTTGCGTCTGCCATCCGTAACATCAGCGAGGTCATTGATAGACATTGGGGGAACACATTAGATCTGTTCCACAACTACATGTCCAGGAGCCAGGACGGTTGAGGCGTCGATGTGGATGTCTGCCAGCAACATTGTCAGCTGTCAGTCATTGCGGGCGACAGCAAACCCGCAGCCCTCCCATAGTGCCAGTACCAGCCCCAGCAATGCTGGGTCTGTGCTGTCAGTAGGCTGTCCTATAAGACCATGTGCACATGGCTCTGGACAGTCCCAGCAGGGACATGTGTCCAGTCAACAACCCACTGCTTCTGATGACAGTACCCAGTCTGGCATAGTACCTGATACTGTCCGTAGCACCCCTTCCAGGCACAGGTACCGTGTCCGTGGCCAGAGACAGTGACCTGTATGACCTGGCAGGTACAGTCTGTGGCTGTCCACAAACACCGGTTTATGGCAGCCACATGGTGGAACTGTGTGCATGCATACACACACACATAATGCTAACACCTAGGGCTAACACATACACACACACATCACAGCAACATTGCCCCATCTTGTACTGTTGTCCCTCACTAACACACACACACATACATGTCGACTGGATGTGTCAATGGCAGACTCTGGCAAACCAAGTACACACCCTGTGCATATGATGAAACTGTGCCACCTCCTGCCATCTGTAACATTGATGCTGGAACAGGATAGCATGGTACTGATGCACAGGGTGACTACATAGCACTGTAGTATTAGTATCATGTTGTTAACAGTACAGTGTAATGATATTGTTGTGGGTAGATTCGAGCATGCATGATGCATTAACTATGCTTGTCATTGCAGTTTTGTATACACCAGTGTTAATTCCCAAAGTGTACTGTCTGTACATGTGCCACATGGCTGTTGTGTGTACCTGTGCCTGCATGTGTTGGGGTGTGGACAGTACATGTGTGATGTTTGCATCACCGATTTGCAGGTGTACATTTGTGAACATGGTCAGCATGGAACATGATATGGTTTGACAATATGCTGTGGGTGATACTGTTTCCACATGTCAATGGTCTGCATTCTGGTAGTATACACAGCTTACATAGCCTGACATTCAGTGGTCATTACATGGTGTCTCCTCAACTGATACACATACGTAGGAACCTGGTGTCAGTGATATCCCTGCAGTACTACACTATAGCAGTAGCCATTGTTACTGAGCCCCACACATCCCTGGGAACAATACCATTTGGCATATAGCAGTCTCATGTACATACCAACACACTATGGATATGTCCATCCATGACTGCAAATACATACAGTGGCCTACAATGCATTCTACACATGACACACCTAACCACCACAAGGGTATCATATGGACAGATACCTGTTGTCCAAGCCATGGTATATTGCTGTAATGCTACTGTGGCATTGTCAACGGCATGTAGTTAACATAGTATTCCAACAGTACCATGTAGGTGGTAGCACCCATCATGTAGAACGGGTAATGGTGTGTACATGTGGACAGGTGTTATCTTGTCTATCCTGTGATATTCACATTTCCGAAGGTATTCTGCAGTCCCTCTGTGTATCACCTACGCAAGAAGGTGCCTGTATGCATATCGGCAACAGTTGCCATACACCTACACTGGATGGCCATCACTCACAGACTTTGCTGTGTTTTAACATGTCTGACATATACTGCAGACATGAACAGTCACCCACATTAATCTATCAAAGCTTTCATGGGTGTGTGTCACATAGTTGGCCTAGGACACAGATCACTGCAGTAGCTTGCATTGTCACCAACATACATGTATGGCCTAAGGTCTGGTAAGCTGCGGCACATGGCGGCAAAGGTAACAACTGTATTCCTATGTGGCAGGCTTCACAAATAGGAACTATTATAGGTCACAGGTACATATCTGTATGTGGCAAACACATACCTGATGTGTGCATGGCAATTACTGTTATAATAATATGTCATACAATAATGAAAGCAAAACACACAACACATTCACAAACTGTGCGAGAAACACACACATGGCATTCGTAGGATTCAAACCCCTACCTAATTATGTTACGATACTTGAGACAGATGCATTAGCGCAGCACACTATTTGCATTACTGGTTAATGTCCTTTCTCCTGCTGTATGTATAGGGTGCTGACATCATCAGTGTTTCCAAAGAAGAATGTACATCTTTTAGTGTGCTATCCCAGTCTTCAAAATGGCCTTTCTTTTCACAAAGAAATGCAGACATACACACACCCCTACCACCCCCCACAAACACAGCATTTACAGGATTCAAACCCCTACCTAACTATGTTATGATATTTAAGACAGACGGATTAGCGCAGCGCTCTATTCGCAATAGTGGATGATGTCCTTTCTCCTGCTGTATATATAGGGTGCTGACATCATCTGTGTTTCCAAAGAAGAATGTACATCTTTTAGTGTGCTATCCCAGTCTTCAAAATGGCCTTTCTTTTCACAAAGAAATGCAGACATACACACACCCCTACGCCCCCCAAACACAGCATTTACAGGATTCAAGACCCTACCTAACTATGTTATGATATTTGAGACAAATGGATTAGCGCAGCACGCTATTCGCAATACTGGATGATGTCCCTTCTCCTGCTGTATATATAGGGTGCTGACATAATCAGTGTTTCCAAAGAAGAATGTACATCTTTTAGTGTGCTATCCCAGTCTTCAAAATGGGCATTCTTTTCACAAAGAATTGCAGACATACACCCTTGCCCCCCCCCCACTTGAGACAGATGCATTAGCGCAGCACGCTATTCGCATTACTGGATGATGTTCTTTCTCCTGCTGTATATATAGGGTGCTGACATAATCAGTGTTTCCAAAGAAGAATGTACATCTTTTAGTGTGCTATCCCAGTCTTCAAAATGGGCATTCTTTTCACAAAGAATTGCAGACATACACCCTTGCCCCCCCCACTTGAGACAGATGCATTAGCGCAGCACGCTATTCGCATTACTAGCTGATGTTCTTTCTCCTGCTCTATATATAGGGTGCTGACATAATCAGTGTTTCCAAAGAAGAATGTACATCTTTTAGTGTGCTATCCCAGTCTTCAAAATGGGCATTCTTTTCACAAAGAATTGCAGACATACACCCTTGCCCACCCCCCCCCCCACTTGAGACAGATGCCTTAGCGCAGCACGCTATTCGCATTACTGGCTGATGTTCTTTCTCCTGCTCTATATATAGGGTGCTGACATAATCAGTGTTTCCAAAGAAGAATGTACATCTTTTAGTGTGCTATCCCAGTCTTCAAAATGGGCATTCTTTTCACAAAGAATTGCAGACATACACCCTTGCCCCCCCCACTTGAGACAGATGCATTAGCGCAGCATGCTATTCGCATTACTGGATGATGTTCTTTCTCCTGCTGTATATATAGGGTGCTGACATAATCAGTGTTTCCAAAGAAGAATGTACATCTTTTAGTGTGCTATCCCAGTCTTCAAAATGGGCATTCTTTTCACAAAGAATTGCAGACATACACCCTTGCCCCCCCCACTTGAGACAGATGCATTAGCGCACCACGCTATTCACATTACTGGATGATGTTCTTTTTCCTGTTGTATATATAGTGTGCTGACATAATCAGTGTTTCCAATGAAGAATGTACATCTTTTAGTGTGCTATCCCAGTCTTCAAAATGGGCATTCTTTTCACAAAGAATTGCAGACATACACCCTTGCCCCCCCCCCCCACTTGAGACAGATGCATTAGTGCAGCACGCTATTCGCATTACTGGATGATGTTCTTTCTACTGCTGTATATATGGGGTGCTGACATAATCAGTGTTTCCAAAAAAGAATGTACATCTTTTAGTGTGCTATCCCAGTCTTCAAAATGGGCATTCTTTTCACAAAGAATTGCAGACATACACCTTTGCCCCCCCCCCCACCACTTGAGACAGATGCATTAGCGCAGCACGCTATTTGCATTACTGGATGATGTTCTTTCTCCTGCTGTATATATAGGGTGCTGACATAATCAGTGTTTCCAAAGAAGAATGTACGTCTTTTAGTGTGCTATCCCAGTCTTCAAAATGGGCATTCTTTTCACAAAGAATTGCAGACATACACCCTTGCCCCCCCCCCACTTGAGACAGATGCATTAGCGCAGCACGCTATTCGCATTACTGGATGATGTTCTTTCTCCTGCTGTATATATAGGGTGCTGACATAATCAGTGTTTCCAAAGAAGAATGTACATCTTTTAGTGTGCTATCCCAGTCTTCAAAATGGGCATTCTTTTCACAAAGAATTGCAGACATACACCCTTGCCCCCCCCCACTTGAGACAGATGCATTAGCGCAGCACGCTATTCGCATTACTGGATGATGTTCTTTCTCCTGCTGTATATATAGGGTGCTGACATAATCAGTGTTTCCAAAGAAGAATGTACATCTTTTAGTGTGCTATCCCAGTCTTCAAAATGGGCATTCTTTTCACAAAGAATTGCAGACATACACCCTTGCCCCCACCCCCAACTTGAGACAGATGCATTAGCGCAGCACGCTATTCGCATTACTGGATGATGTTCTTTCTCCTGCTGTATATATAGGGTGCTGACATAATCAGTGTTTCCAAAGAAGAATGTACGTCTTTTAGTGTGCTATCCCAGTCTTCAAAATGGGCATTCTTTTCACAAAGAATTGCAGACATACACCCTTGCCCCCACCCCCAACTTGAGACAGATGCATTAGCGCAGCACGCTATTCGCATTACTGGATGATGTTCTTTCTCCTGCTGTATATATAGGGGGCTGACATAATCAGTGTTTCCAAAGAAGAATGTATATCTTTTAGTGTGCTATCCCAGTCTTCAAAATGGGCATTCTTTTCACAAAGAATTGCAGACATACACCCTTGTCCCCCCCCCCACTTGAGACAGATGCATTAGCGCAGCACGCTATTCGCATTACTGGATGATGTTCTTTCTCCTGCTGTATATATAGGGTGCTGACATAATCAGTGTTTCCAAAGAAGAATGTACGTCTTTTAGTGTGCTATCCCAGTCTTCAAAATGGGCATTCTTTTCACAAAGAATTGGAGACATACACCCTTGCCCCCACTTGAGATAAATGCACTAGCGCAGCACGCTATTCGTATGACTAGATTATGTCCGTTCTCCTGCTGTATATATAGGGTGCTGACATCATCTGTGTTTCCAAAGAAGAATGTACATCTTTTAGAGTGCTATCCCAGTCTTCAAAATTGCCATTCTTTTCACAAAGAATTGCAGACATACACCCTTGCCCCCCCCACTTGAGACAGATGCATTTGCAGCACGCTATTCGCATTACTGGATGATGTTCTTCTCCTGCTGTATATAGCTATCCCAGTCTTCAAAATTGCCATTCTTTTCACAAAGAATTGCAGACAGACGCGCACCCCTGTCACCCACTCACAGCATTTGCAGGACTCAAACCCCTATCTAATTATTTCATGATACTTGAGACAGATGCATTAGTACAGCGTGTGATTTGTATTACTGGATGATGTTTCTTCTCCTGCTGAATATAGGGTGCTGACATCATCAGTGTTTCCAAAGAAGCATGTACATCTTTTAGTGTGCTATCCCAGTCTTCAAAATAGCCTTTCTTTTCACAAAGAAATATAGACAAACATACTCTCCTACCCTCCCCCACACACAGCATTTGCAGGATTCAAACCCCTCTCTAATTATTTCATGATACTTGAGACAGATGCATTAGTACAGCATGTGATTTGTATTACTGGGTGATGCTTCTTCTCCTGCTGTATATATAGGGTGCTGACATCATCAGTGTTTCCAAAGAAGAATGTACATCTTTTAGTGTGCTATCCCAGTCTTCAAAATTGCCATTCATTTCACAAAGAAATATAGACAAACATAATCAGCTGTCCAGCCCCACACACAGCATTTGCAAGATTCAAACCTCTACGTAAGTATGTTATGATACTTGAGAGAGATGCATTAGTGCAGCACGCTATTCGCATTACTGGATGATGCTTTTTCTCCTGCTGTATGTATAGGGTGCTGACATCATCAGTGTTTCCAAAGAAGAACGTATATCTTTTAGAGTGCTATCCCAGTCTTCAAAATTGCCATTCTTTTCAGAAAGAATTGCAGACATACACACACCGCTGCCACCCACACACACACACACACACACACACACACACACAGTATTTGCAGGATTCAAACCCCTATCTAACTATGTCATGATACTTGAGACAGATGTATTAGCACAGCGTGTGATTTGTATTACTGGATGATGCTTCTTCTCCTGCTGTATATATAGGTTGCTGACATCATCAGTGTTTCCAAAGAAGAATGTAAATCTTTTAGTGTGCTATCCCAGTCTTCAAAATAGCCATTCTTTTCACAAAGAAATACAGACAAACATACTCCCCTGCCCACCCCCACACACACACACACACACACAACATTTTCAGGATTCAAACCCCTATCTAATTATGTCATGATACTTGAGACAGATGCATTAGTACAGTGTGTGATTTGTATTACTGGATGATGCTTCTTCTCCTGCTGTATATATAGAGTGCTGACATCATCAGTGTTTCCAAAGAAGAATGTACATCCTTTAGTGTGCTATCCCAGTCTTCAAAATAGCCATTCTTTTCACAAAGAAATACAGACAAACATACTCCACTGCCACCCCCCACACAGCATTTGCAGGATTCAAACCCCTATCTAATTATGTCATGATACTTGAGACAGATGCATTAGTACAGTGTGTGATTTGTATTACTGGATGATGCTTCTTCTCCTGCTGTATATATAGAGTGCTGACATCATCAGTGTTTCCAAAGAAGAATGTACATCTTTTAGTGTGCTATCCCAGTCTTCAAAATAGCCATTCTTTTCACAAAGAAATACAGACAAACATACTCCCCTACCCACCCCCACACACAGCATTTGCAGGATTCAAACCCCTACCTAATTATGTTATGATACTAGACACAGATGCATTAGCGCAGCACGCTATTCGCATTATTGGATGATGTTCTTTCTCCTGCTATATATATAGGGTGCTGACATCATCAGTGTTTCCAAAGAATAATGTACATCCTTTAGTGTGCTATCCCAGTCTTCAAAATAGCCATTCTTTTCACAAAGAAATACAGACAAACATACTCCCCTGCTCACCCTCCCCCCACACACAGTATTCAAACCCCTATCTAATTATGTCATGATACTTGAGACAGATGCATTAGTACAGTGTGTGATTTGTATTACTGGATGATGCTTCTTCTCCTGCTGTATATGTAGAGTGCTGACATCATCAGTGTTTCCAAAGAAGAATGTACATCTTTTAGTGTGCTATCCCAGTCTTCAAAATAGCCATTCTTTTCACAAAGAAATACAGACAAACATACTCCCCTGCCCACCCCCACAGCATTTGCAGGATTCAAACCCCTATCTAATTATGTCATGATACTTGAGACAGATGCATTAGTACAGTGTGTGATTTGTATTACTGGATGATGCTTCTTCTCCTGCTGTATATATAGAGTGCTGACATCATCAGTGTTTCCAAAGAAGAATGTACATCTTTTAGTGTGCTATCCCAGTCTTCAAAATAGCCATTCTTTTCACAAAGAAATACAGACAAACATACTCCCCTACCCACCCCCACACACAGCATTTTGCAAGATTCAAGCCCCTACCTAAATATGTTATGATATTTAAGACAGATGCATTAGCGCAGCATGCTATTCGCATTACTGGATAATGTTTGTTCTCCTGCTATATATATAGGGTGCTGACATCATCAGTGTTTCCAAAGAATAATGTACATCCTTTAGTGTGCTATCCCAGTCTTCAAAACAGCTATTCTTTTCACAAAGAAATACAGACAAACATACTCT
This sequence comes from Protopterus annectens, assembly GCF_019279795.1. Classification (NCBI taxonomy): domain Eukaryota; kingdom Metazoa; phylum Chordata; order Ceratodontiformes; family Protopteridae; genus Protopterus; species Protopterus annectens. The sequence goes on from NC_056726.1 coordinate 1,210,962,775, forward strand.
CCTACCCACCCCCACACAGCATTTGCAGGATTCAAACCCCGATCTAATTATTTCATGATACTTGAGATAGATGCATTAGTACAGTGTGTGATTTGTATTACTGGATGATGTTTCTTCTCCTGCTGTATATATAGAGTGCTGACATCATCAGTGTTTCTGTTAGAAAAATATGCATTTGAACATATATAAAGTGCTGGTTAGAAAGCAAATAGTATATAATGCATTTTCTTCTATTAATAATGTGGCAATAAGAATGATTTTACATGGAATTGCTTGAAGCTTTGAAACTGCAGTGTATTGTGAACTCTGACCCTGACAGTAGCCAGCTCAGCAAGCTTATGTTTTTCACTAATGATTATCTGCTGGGTCAGGAAATTAAATGTATAAAGCATTAGAAATCTTCTCTTCCTTCCTTTGGGACAATTGGCCTTGTAAATGTTATCGAGATAAGATGCAGCTGTTGGGAGTATGTTGCAAGAAGAACAAAGAGGTGTATTACAAGACTGAACCGGCTATTGTATTCAAGCAGGCCTGAAAACCTTGAAGAAGTAACATTTACAGAGAGACATTATAACTAACCAGGTGCTTTGCAAGGCTGTATTATTCCCAAGGGAAAGCTTTTTAAAATTTATAACATCAGCAGTCTTTATGAATAGAATATTGTAAACCATAGTGACGTAGGTGCCCTGTGACTGACAACGTCAGTAAGGTGGGCATAGCTTGAATGTTAAACCTATATAAAGTTGTGAACTTCCTGTATCATGTCAGACAAAATTCTGTACTTGTACGTTTTTTGCCTCCTGGTGTACACTAGTAAACTTTTGCATCTCAGCCTCCTGTGTTGTAACTTTGTTTTTATTTAACAGTTTGGTCCTTCTTGAATCGGAAACCCTCAGACAGCTACAGATCAGAGTGTACCGGTGGTCGAACACTGCGCAGGAGAAGCTACCGAAACGGTTCTTCTTGAAATACGAAAGACCTCCGACTGAATTGTCGTTTTGAGAGGCTGGCCACTTTCTGATCTGCGGCCGAAGAGCGGTCTCGAACTGGTCGACCCAGGAGGCTCAGGTAGGAAGATATTTGCTTTTTTTCTGTTTTAGATCAGGGACTAGGTTACAGTAAATGTCATTGTCAGAGATTTGTTATACAGATCAGGGACAAAAGGAAATTACTGTACATTTTGTCAGAGATCAGGGAAACAGAATAAGGTAGGCAGTTATTCTAGATAAACTGTGTAAGGAACTGAAATACCACGTGGTGAAAAGGGTTACGTAACATTTTCTTTAATATGGGAAATCAGTGCACTAAAGTATCGCGAGATCCGCCCCTAACTGAGGATGCAAAATATATGCAATTGCAACGGGCTGATAATGTTAGGCATTATGCAAAATGGGTTAATAAATATGGATTTGATGGTAAATTGGATAAAATCTCATTAGTTAAACTCTTAAAACAACTTAAATCTGATGCAGAAGGTCAGGCAAAAAAGCAACAGCGATTAGGCATTCCTCAAGCACACAGGTGGATTGAGGAAGTAAACCGAAGGGAACAGAAAACTAAAAATGCTAAGACGTTATTTTTAGACAAAGAGGATAATAATACAGTAATAGCAACGGCTCCTCCTCCCCCACCCCGTCCGATGCCTTTTGCAGGATATGAAGCAGGTGGACAAGCTAGTCCACCTCCACGTTATCCTGACGTTACAATGACACTAAAACCATTTGTTAGAGATCCTATTGAAACCAGGTCCCGAACACGTAAAACACTTGGGGACACAGACTTGTATCAGATAGGGAAGAACACACTAGAGGAAAGTGAGGAAGAAATCTGTCCACTTATCGAGGTACCAAATCCTTAGGCAGGACAGGAAGGGCAGGACCCAACACTTCTAGTATATAGACCATGGACACCGGAAGATATCCGGAAAGCTACAGAGGGAATTCCCCACCCAAAAGTTAATTATACTAAGTTTTTACAAGATTTACAAGGTATGAGACTAAGTTACCACTTAAATGGGGAAGAAGTGGAAAAGGTAGTTAGACAAATTGTAGGTCCAGATTGGCACATGATTTGTGGCACCTGGAATCCTCGTAATGCAGAGCTTAAACCACTCCCACATAGTGACGCAGAACTAGACAACAGAGTAAAAGGTCTTACAGACCGAATTTCTGAAAAATGGAAACCTAGAGCAGATTGGACTTGCATTAATCAGTGCATACAACAAGAGAATGAAACTGTAGATGGGTATTATGGTAGATTATTGGAATGTTTCAATAACCATAGTGGTATGGCTATTCCTGAAAATCAGACACTTGATACCTCATATGAACAGCAACTGAAAAACGCGTTTTTGAAAGGTTGCATTGCACCTATTAGTAGCTTCATTACGAAGCATATGATAGATCACCGAACAAGTAGGTTACAAGCCTTACTTGAGTATGCTAGGCATGCCGAAAGACACTTCAATAGTAAAAAGAAAAAGAAGACACAGATCTTCACTGTTGAAGATGGAGCTGAGGTCTTTGTGGTACAGTCAGGTAAAAAGGGTAAGAAAAATGCCCAGGGAAACAGACAATCTGATAAACGGTCAGAAGATTTTGAGGAAAGAAAAAAGAAGGGTGAGTGCTTTAAGTGCGGAAAGAAAGGACATTTAGCAAGGGATTGCAGGCAGAATAAAAAGGTAACCACAGAAAGCAAGGATGATGAAGACTGACTATATGATAGTGATGGAAGTCAGAGACCATAAGGAAAGGTTAACAAACAAAGAACAGATGTAAATGTAATAGAAGGAACAGAGGAAGTGCAAGTAGATATGGAGGATGAAGAAGGTGAAATTCTAGATTTGGCATTACTGAGCTTGGAGCTCTATCTGGCAGACACGAAACCGGAAGTTACACTTCTGGTGGAGGGGAGGGAAGTAAAATTCCTGTGTGATTCAGGAGCGTCACGGACGTTGATACACCCCTCCAAGTTACCAGAAGACTCCGAGTCACCTGATTATATATTAGTAAAAGCGGCAAATGGACAGCTATACAGGGAGCCACTCTCCCATGATATAGCAATAACTGATCCTGTTTCAGGTATGACTCAAAAAAGTAAAATTGTAGTTTCTGCAAAATGTCCAGTAAACTTACTGGGAAGAGATCTTATGCAGGTATTTGGCATAGCGGTAGTTCCTACTATGCAGGGTATGGAGGCACAGAGGCAAATGGATACTTTCGTGGTGTGACCGGAGGGTGAAACTTTTTATTGGTACAGCCAGGACCTAGTTACGACTGGTCCAGGGGCAGTAACCGAAGAACTGATGAACGTAGCCATCAGTAAGGCCCCCTCCCTTGACACTGACCGACAGCATTTGTTACACTGTACTCTGTACTACTGTAGTATACCAGGACCCGATAAAGAATATGAGCAAGAGTTATTCAAAAATCCTGCGAACAGATTAGTATTACGAACCTTGTATTGGGACACTGAGGGAAACAGTGTGGTAAGCTGTTCATTGCCTCAGGAATTCATAGCACTGTATAAATCTAATCGATTGCCGCATGTCAGCTTAACAAAAAACAAGAATGTGAAATGGGCAGACTTAGGAGAAAAAGTAACAAGGTGGGAAAAACAAACTGATTCAGAATTATCAGAGCAGGGAATACAAAAACAGAAATTGAATTGGCTAACGCAGACACACCCAGCTGTACACTTACAAACTAGTGAGGACAGCTGATTAGTGTTCTTATTAGAAGAAGAAGAAGAAAAAGCCTTGAGTGACAGACCAAAGATTCTTTGGTCAGCAGGCAAATCAGATGTAGGACTTATTCGAACAGCAGAACCAGTTACTATTACACCAAGATCAGCATTTAGACCACAGAAAAGACAATACCCCTTGAGAAAAGATGCAGAACAAGGAATCAAGCCTATAATAGCAGCATTACTCAAGGAAGGTGTACTGGTAGAATCTCTTGATTCACCATGTAACACCCCTCTATTTCCTGTTAAAAAGCAAACGGGGAATGGCGGATGGTACAGGACTTGCAAGCTGTAAACAATGCAATAATACCTAGAGCACCTACGGTGCCAGACCCACACATCTTGTTGAATGATTTGAAGCCGCAACAAAAATATTTCACTGTAGTAGATATAAGCAATGCTTTCTTTTCAATACCTATACATCCTGATAGCCAGTATTGGTTTGCATTTACATTTCAGGGTAAAAGATATACCTATACTCGGCTACCGCAGGGATATTGTGAGAGTCCAACAATATTTGCACAAGAAATGGCTAGCAATCTGGCAGGGTTTTCCCCACCAGGAGGTAGTCAGATTCTGCTTTATGTAGATGACATTTTGCTAGCAGCCCCTACCCAGCATCAATGCAGGGAGGATACTATAGTGTTATTGAAATTTTTAGCAACACAAGGACATAAAGTAAACAAAAGTAAGTTACAACTTTGGAAAAAACAGGTTAGATACCTAGGATATGTAATATCCAATGAAGGTAGAATATTAGATGAGGACAGAAAAACAGCAATTTTACAAGCACCCAAACCAGCAACCAAGAAGGAAATGATGTCCTTCTTGGGGACGACTAATTTTTGTCGAAGCTGGATACCAAACTATGCTTTAGAATCTGCTCCACTGGCTGATTTAATATATAAAACACCAATGGCAGCACAAGATTTGTTACAATGGACACCCGAGGCAGAAACAGCTTTCTGCAGACTAAAACAATTGATAGCTTCTTCATTAGTTTTAGGACTTCCGAATTACCACAAACAATTCTTTCAGACTGTGGATTGTAAGCAGGGATATATGACGTCAGTTCTGACGCAACAGCATGGGGATAAGCAACGCCCCATAGCTTACTATTCATCACAGTTAGACCCAGTGGCACGATCGTTGCCTCATTGTGTGCAAGCAGTGGTCGCAGCTGCAATGGCAGTACAAGCTTCAGCCTCAGTGGTGTTATTCCACCCTCTCACATTGAGAGTGCCTCATGCAGTTGCGATAATTTTACTACAAGAAAAAATAGCATATCTTTCTCCTGCTAGACATCTCTCATGCATGACCATACTGCTGAGCCAACCTCATATGGTAATTGAACGTTGTACAACATTAAACCCATCAACGTTACTTCCAGCTCCTGTAGATGGCACACCGCACAGTTGCCTACAGGAAATTGAGCAAATAACCTTGCCCAGACAAGATCTCACTGATATGCCCTTGGATGATGCCGAGGTGACATTTTTTGTGGATGGCTCATGCAGAAGGGGTCCTACAGGGAAAAATCTAGTGGGGTATGCAGTAGTTACAGATACAGAAATCTTAGAAGCCCAACCCTTACAGCATAACCTCTCTGCTCAAGCAGCAGAATTGATAGCCTTAACACGGGCTTGCACTCTAGTGAAAGATAAATGTGTGAACATATATACTGACAGTCAGTATGCTTTCTCAACAGTGCATGTTTTTGCGCAACAATGGAAGAATAGGGGAATGATAACATCCAATGGTAAACCAATTAATCATGCGCAACTTATTTTGAACCTATTGGATACTATTCAGTTACCTACTAAAGTAGCTATTTGTAAATGTTTAGCTCATACAAAACAACAGGATAGAATTTCAAAAGGAAATGAAAAAGCTGATGCAGCTGCAAAGCAAGCAGCCTCAGAATCAGAAACTTTACTTTCAACTGAGGAATTACAACCCTCAGAGATTTTAGATCTAGAAATGTTAAAAACAATGCAGACACTAACAACAAAAGCAGAGAAACAAAAATGGGAGAGACGAGGTGCAATCCTCGAAAATGGACTGTATGTCTCCAAGGAGAAAAAGCCAATATTGCCGTCTAATTTATTTAGATATGCAGCTTTGTTGAGCCATGGGCAGTGCCATGTCTCAACAGGGGGGATGGTACAGTTAGTAAATCGAATATTCCAAACATATGGATTCACAAATTATACACAAAAATTTTGTGCAGCATGTCATATTTGTAACAAACATCATGCACAAGGGGCATTCAAACCCAAGCAAGGGAGTTTTCCTACACCACCCTATCCGTTTCATACTATTTGTATGGATTTCATAGAATTGAGTAAATGTGAAGGGAAGAAATACTGTTTAGTGATTATAGATATGTTTTCTAAATGGGTAGAAGCTTTTCCAACTAAAAATCCGGATGCAGCAACAGTGGCAAAAGCCCTAGTGAAAGAAATAATTCCTAGATTTGGCATACCGGAAAGAATATATAGTGACAATGGGACACATTTTGTTAATCAGACGATTCATCAACTTGGGAGATTTTTTGGAATCTCCTTAAAGAATCATTGTGCTTACCACCCACAGTCTGCAGGACTGGTGGAAAGGTACAATGGGATTTTGAAAAATAAGCTGAGGAAGTTAGTAAGCGAAACACAAAAAAACTGGATTTGCTGTTTGCCTTTGGCACTGCTGAACATGAGAACAGTTCCAAATGTAAAGGGTTTGACCCCCTTTGAAATAGTATTTAGAAGGGCATATTATGTGCCACAGTGGAAAACTCTCATGCCTGCAGAACTAGAGGCTGACAGCTCATTAGCTAACTATATGAAAAAACTGTTAACAAATAAAACTGTTTTGCAGTTGAACTCTTTTTCAGATAAAGGACAGACCAGACCATCAGAAGCAGTGCTGACCCCTGGGTCCTGGGTTTGGCTGAAGGTGACGAAGAGGAAGAATTGGGCGAGTCCAAAGTGGGAGGGACCATACCAGGTACTGTTGGCGACGCCTACTGCAGTCAGAGTTGCTGAGAGGACATCCTGGGTCCATCTGACGCACTGTAAACCGGTAAAGAATTTCCAACTTGATAAACATTTTGTGACTGACACACAACAAAAGCAAGATGGCCAAGAGCGAAATGAGTAAAAATACAGATAAACCCCAAATACGTTGTTTAATCATCTTGTTGACTATGCATTTACTGACTATGATTGTGACAACCTTCCTTTTGTTGTGGTTTTTCCTACATGTAACCACACAAGTGAAAGTGGAGAGACGTGATGAACTGTCTATAGACTGGCATCCAAACTTTAACATATACCTAGCTATGAAGCGTGTATATGTAGAGACTATGAACATTTCAAATTGCTGGGTGTGTACTGCTATACCAACTGCATATGGAGGACTATTAATGTCCGCTGTCCCTTTGGGGGTAAATGAGACTTGGGAAAACTTACTTTTTGATACAGGATCTGTAAGATCACAAGACAAAATTGCATTGTATTTGCCGATTACACAGAGAGGGATTGTATGTTTTTATAAGAATGACACACTTCAAGTGGGTTGGAGTAACTGTAATATAACCATATCTTATAAATGTTACATTAAGGTTAAAGACAGAGGCACTGTTTGTAATACGAATTATGATTCATATTTGAGTTCAATGAAAACAACATTAAGTGAAGTGCAGAGAAATCCTGTTTTACATAAACAACTGTCTATCATAGATAAGAAAATGTTTCATGCAGAACTAACCCGCATCAGTACTAAAGTAGAAAACTGTTATTTTGTTTGTGGGAAAAAAGCATACAAATGGCTACCTGAGAATTGGTCCGGCAGTTGCTTTTTGGGTTATCTGGTTCCGGCCATAAGACAAACTGCAGAATTACCTCTGGGTAAGATACGGAATGTGAGAGATATAGCCCGGAAACCTGAAGGCCCAGTCGGGAAACCTGTAAATCCAGTTGGAAAAATCGAAGCTGGTTGGAAAGACCATCATTCCGTAAAAGATCATCAGTGTTTCCAAAGAATAATGTACATCTTTTAGTGTGCTATCCCAGTCTTCAAAATAGCTATTATTTTCACAAAGAAATACAGACAAACATACTCCCCAGCCCACCCCCCCACACACACACACACAGCATTTGCGGCATTCAAACCCCTATCTAATTATGTCATGATACTTGAGACAGATGCATTAGTACAGTGTGTGATTTGTATTACTGGATGATGCTTCTTCTCCTGCTGTATATATAGAGTGCTGACATCATCAGTGTTTCCAAAGAAGAATGTACATCTTTTAGTGTGCTATCCCAGTCTTCAAAATAGCCATTTTTTTCACAAAGAAATACAGACAAACATACTCCCCTACCCATCCCCACACACAGCATTTGCAGGATTCAAACCCCTACCTAAGTATGTTATGATACTTGAGATAAATGCACTAGCGCAGCACGCTATTCGCATTACTGGCTGATGTTTTTTCTCCTGCTATATATATAGGGTGCTGACATCATCAGTGTTTCCAAAGAATAATGTACATCCTTTAGTGTGCTATCCCAGTCTTCAAAATAGCCATTCTTTTCACAAAGAAATACAAACATACTTACCTGCCCACCCCCACAGCATTTGCAGGATTCAAACCCCTATCTAATTATGTCATGATACTTGAGACAGATGCATTAGTACAGTGTGTGATTTGTATTACTGGATGATGATTCTTCTCCTGCTGTATAAATAGAGTGCTGACATCATCAGTGTTTCCAAACTAGAATGTACATCTTTTAGTGTGCTATCCCAGTCTTCAAAATAGCCATTCTTTTCACAAAGAAATACAGATAAACATACTCCCCTGCCCACCCCCACACACACAGCATTTGCAGGATTCAAACCCTATATAATTAAGTGTTACATGATACTAGACACCAGATGCATTAGCGCAGCATGACTATTCGCATTATTGGACCAATGTTTTTTCTCCTGCTATATATATAGGGTGCTGACATCATCAGTGTTTCGCAAAGAATAACAATGTACATCGCTTTAGTGTGCTATCCCAGTCTTCAAAATAGCCATTCTTTTCACAAAGAAATACAAAGACAAGAACATACTCCTCAAGTTCACCCTGCTCACCTCACACACAGTAATTTTCAAAACCCCTATCTAATTATGTCATGATACTTGAGACAGATGCATTAGTAATAGTTGTCGAGTTGTATTCAGGCTACTGGATGATGCTTTCTTCTCCTGCTGTATATATGTAGAAGTGCTGACATCATCAGGTGTTTCCAAAGAAGAATGTACATCTTTTAGTGTGCTATCCTATCAGTCTTCAAAATAGCCATTCTTTTCACAAAGAAATACAGACAAACATACTCCCTGCCCACCCCACAGCATTTGCAGGATTCAAACCTCTATCTAATTGTAATGCGTCATGATACTTGGGAGTACAGATGCATTAGTACAGTGTGTGATTTGTATTACTGGATGATGCTCTTCTTCTGCTGCTAATATATAGAAGTGCTGACATCATCGGAGTGTTTCCAAAGAAGACGTACATCTTTTAATTATTGCTATCCCAGTCTTCAAAATAGCCATTCTTTTCACAAAGAAATACAGACAAGCTGATACTCCCCTACCCACCCCCACACACACAGCATTTTGCAAAAGATTCAAGCCCCTACCTAAATATGTTATGATAAACTTTAAGACAGATGCATTAGCTTAGCAGCATGCTATCTGCATTACTGGATGATGTGTTGTTCTCCTGCACTATATATATAGGGTGCTGACATCATCAGTGTTTCCAAAGAATAATAATACATCCTTTAGTGTGCTATCCCAGTCTTCAAAACAGCTATTCTTTTCTAGCAAAGAAATACAGAACAAACATACTCCTCCTACCCACCCCACACAGCATTTGCAGGATTCAAACCTCGATCTAATTATGTCATAGCAATGCTTGAGATAGATGCATTAGTACAGTGTGTGTGATTTGTATTAACATGGATGATGTTTCTTCTCCTGCTGTATATATAGAGTGCTGACATCATCAGTGTTTCTGTTAGAAAAATATGCATTTGAACATATATAAAGAAGTGCTGGTTAGAAAGCAAATGAGTATATAATGCATTTTCTTCTATTAATGAAATGTAGCAATAAGAATGATTTTACATGGAATTGGTTGAAGCTTTGAAACTGCAGTGGCCATTGCTTGAACTCCTGGACCCTAACAGTAGCCAGCCTTCCAGCAAGCTTATGTTTTTCACTAATGATTATCTGCTGGGTCAGGAACATTAAATGTATAAAGCATTAGAAATCTTCTCTTCAGCTTCCTTTGGGACAATTGGCCTTATATTAAGAAATGTTATCGAGTGATAAAGATGCAGCTGTTGGGAGTATGTTTTTAAAGAAGAACAAGAGAGGTGTATTACAAGGACTGAACCGGTTATTGTATTCAAAGCAGGCTCGAAACCTTGAAGAAGTAAACATTTACAGAGAGACATTATAATTAACCAGGTAGCTTTTGCAAGGCTGTGTATTATTCCCAAGGAAAGCTTTTTAAAATTTATAACATCAGCAGTCTTTATGAATAGAGATAATTGTAAAAGCCATGAGTGGCGTAGGTGCCCTGTGACTGACAACGCCAGTGACAGGTGGGCATGGCTTGAATATTCGCAAACCTATATAAAGCTTGTGAACTTCTACATGTATCATGTCAGACAAATTCTGTACTTATGCGTACGTTGCCTCCTGGTGTACACTAGTAAACTTTTGCATCTCAGCCTCCTGTGTTGCTTAACTTTGTTTTTATTTAACAGTTTGGTCCTTCTTAGATACGGAAACCCTCAGACAGCTACAGATCAGAGTGGCAACGGTGGTCGAGAACACTCTTTAGGAGAAGTTACCAAACGTGCAGTTCTTCTTAAAATCACGAAAAGACCTCTCACTGAATTATCGGATTTTGAGAAGGCTAGCCACTTTCTCTGATCTCGGCGTCAAGAAGCGGTCTCGAACTGTTCGAAGATGGAGCCAGAAGAGGCTCAGAGTAGGAAAGATATTTACGTTTTTTTTCTGTTTTAGATCAGAGGACCAGGAATTACAGTAAATGTCATTGTCAGAGATTTGTTGATACAGATCCAGGGACAAAAGGAGAATTACTGTATATTTTGTCAGAGATCAGGGAAAACAGAACAAGGTAAAACAGGTGTTATTCTAGATAAACTGTGTAAGGAACTGAAATACCACGTGGGTGGAAAAGAGGTTACGCAGTAACATTTTTCTTTAATATGGGAAATCAGTGCACTTGGAAAGTATCGGCCCGAGATCCGCCTAACTGAGGGATGCAAAAATATATGCGACCGGTACCTTGGGCTTGAAATGAAATGTTAGGCATTATGCAAAATGGGTTAATAAATATGGATTTGATGGTAGAGAATTGGATAAAATCATTAAGATTTAAACTCTTTAAAACAACTTAAATCTGATGATGCAGAAGGTCCAGGCAAAAAGCAGCAATGAGGAGTTAAGGCATTCCTCAAGCAATAGAGTGGATTGAGGAATAGAAGCCTAAAGGAACAGAAACTAAAAATGCTAAGACGCGTTATTTTTAGACAAAAGAAGGGATAATAATACAGTAATAGTAACGGCTCCTCCTCACCGTGGCCCCGATGCCTTTTTGCAGATATGAAGCAGGTGTGGAACAAAGCTGCAGTCCCACCTCCACGTTATCCTAGACGTTACAATGACACTAAAACCATTTGTTTAGAGATCCTATTGTGAAACCAGATTCGAACAAGTAAAACGCAGTCACTTGGGGACACAGACTTGTATCAGATAGGGGAAAAGAGAACACACTAGAGGAAAGTGAGGAAGAAATCTGTCCCACTTTATCGAGTGTACCAAATCCTTAGAGCAGGACAGGAAGGAGCAGGACCCAACACTTCCTAGTATATATAGACCATGACACTTTTTGAAGATATCAGGGAAAGCTACAGAGGAATTCCCCACCCAAAAGTTAATTATACTACCAGTTTTTACAAGATTACACAGGGTATGAGACTGTTACCACTTAAATGGGGGAAGAAGTGGAAAAGGTAGTTAGACAAATTGTAGGTCCAGATTAAGTACATGATTTGTGGCACCTGGAATTCCCTAAGTGAATGCAGAGCTTAAACCACTCCCACATAGTGGCGCAGGAACTAGACAATAGAGTAAAAGGTCTTACAGACCTAATTTCTGAAAAAATGGAAACTAGAGCAGATTGGACTTGCATTAATCAGTGCATACAACAAGAGAATGAAACTGTAGGCCGGGTATTATGGTAGATTATTGGAATGTTTCAATAACCATGAGTGAGTATGGCTATTCCTGAAAATCAGACACTTGATACCCTCATATGAACAGCAACTTCGAAAACAGCGTTTTTGAAAGGTTGCATTGCACCTATTAGGCAGCTTCATTGCCACGGCTATTATGATAGATCACCGAACAAGTAGGTTACAAGCCTTACTTGAGTATGCTAGGCATGCCGAAAGACACTTCAATAGTAAAAGAAAGAAGACACAGATCTTCACTGTTGAAGATGGAGCTGAGGTCTTTGTGGGCTACGATCAGGTAAAAGAATTAGTAAGAAAATGCCCAGGAGGAGCAGACAATCTGATAAGCGGTCCAGAAGATTTTGAGGAAAGAAAAAGAAGGGTGGAAGTGCTTTAAGAGGTCGCGGAAAGAAAGGACATTTATAAGGGATTGCAGGCAGAATAAAAAGGTAACCAGCAGAAAGCAAGGATGATGAAGACTGATCATATATGATAGTGATGGAAGTCAGAACCATAAGGAAAGGTTAACAAACAAAAGAACAGATGTAAAATGTAATGGCTAGGAAGGAACGGAGGAAGTGCAAGTAGATAACATGGAGGATGAAGAAGGTGAAATTCCTGGAGATTTGGTATTACTGAGCTTGGAGGCTCTATTCTAGCGAGACACGAAACCGGAAGTTACACTTCTGGTGGAGGGGAGGGAAGTAAAATTCCCATAATGTGATTCAGGAAGCGTCACGGACGGGCGTTGATACACCCTCCAAGTTACCAGAAGACTCGAGTCACCTGATTATATATTAGTAAAAGCGGCAAAATGGACAGCTATACAGGGAGCCATATCTCCCATGATATAGCAATAACTGATCCTGTTTCAGGTATGACTCAAAAAGTAAAATTAGTAGTTTCTGCAAAATGTCCAGTAAAACTTACTGGGAAGAGAGATCTTATGCAGGTATTTGGCATAGCGGTAGTTCCTACTATGCGGGGAGGTATGGAGGCACAGAGGCAGATGGATACTGGTAGTGAAAGACTGGACGGAGATTGAAACTTTATAACAGGCCAGCTAGGACCTGAAGTTACGACTGGTCCAGGGGCAGTAACCGAAGAACTGATGAACAGTAGCCATCAGTAGGGCCCCTCCACTTGACACTGACCGACAGCATTTTGTTGCACTGTACTCTGTACTATACTGTAGTATACCAGGACCCGATAAAAGAATATGAGCAAGAAGTTATTCCCAAAAATCCCAAGCGAGAACAGATTGGAAAATATTCACGAACCTTGTATTGGGACACTGAGGGAAACAGTTGTAGTAGCTGTTCATTACCTCAGAGAATTCATAGCACTGTATAAATCTAATCGACGTCGATGTCAGCGCGTATAAGCAAAAAAACAAGAATGTGTAAAATGGGCAGACTTAGAGAAAAAGCCAACAAAAGGTGCAGGAAAAACAAGAAAACTGATCTTAGAATTACTCCCAGAGCGAGGAATACAAAAATAGAAATTGAATTAGGCTAGCATATGACACACCCAGCTGTACAATTTCTTACAAACTAAGTGTAGGACTAGCTGATTGAGGCAAGGTTCTTATTAGAAGAAGGTAAGAAGAAAGTTTTGAGTGACAGACCAAAGATTTCTTTGGTGGTCAGCAGGAGCAGAATCAGATGTAGGACTTATTCGAATAGCGAGAACCAGTTACTATTACACTAAGATCCAGCATTTTAGACCACAGAAAAGACAATACCCTTGTGAGGAAAAGATGCAGAACAAGGAACTGCAAATCATAATAGCAGCACATTACTCAAAGGAAGGTGTACTAGTAGAATCTCTTGATTCTTTACCATGTAACACCCCTCCTATTTCCCTGTTAAAAGCAATGACGGGGGGAATGGCCGGATGGTACAGGACTCTGGCAAAGCTGTTGCAAACAATGCAATAATACCCTCCTAGAGCACCCTCACGGTGGGTGCCAGACCCAAGAATCTTGTTGAATGATTTTGAATGCGCAACAAAAATATTTTCACTGTAGTAGGATATGAAAGCAATGCTTTTCAATACCCATACATCCTGATAGCCAGTATTGGTTATTTGCATTTGGCATTTCCAGGGTAAAAGATATACCTATACTGACTATCAAGCAAGGGATATTGTGAGAGTCCAACAATATTTGCACAAGAACATGCTAGCTATAATCTGTAGGAAGTTTTCCCCACCAGGAGGTAGTCAGATTCTGCTTTATGTAGATGACATTTTGTTAGCAGCCCCTCACTCCAGCATCAATGCAGGGAGGATAACAGAAGCGTTATTGAAATTTTTAGCAACACAAGGACATAAGTAAACAAAAGTAAGTTACAACTTTGGAAAAAACAGGTTAGATACCTAGGATATGTAATATCCAATGAAGGTAGAATATTAGATGAGGACAGAAAAATGCAGCAATTTTACAAGCAATCTAAATGGCGTTCCAACAAATCAAGAAGGAAATGATGTCCTTAAATGCTTGGGAGGCGATAATTTTTAATTGAAGATGGATACTGCAAACTATGCTTTTAGAATCTGCTCCACTGGCTGATTTAATATATAAAACACCAATGGCAGCACAAGATTGTTACAATGGACACCGGGGCAGAAACAGCTTTCTGCGGACTAAAACAATTGATAGCTTCTTCATTAGTTTTAGGACTTCCAGTTACACAAACAATTCTTTCAGACTGTGGATTGTAAGCAGGATATATGGCGCTGTTCTGACGCAACAGCATGGGGGATAAGCAACGCCCATAGCTTATTTCATCACAGTTAGACCCAGTGGGCGATGGGCCTCATTGTGTGCAAGCAGTGGTCGTAGCTGCAATGGCAGTACAAGCTTCAGCCTCAGTGGTGTTATTCCACCCTCTCACATTGAGAGTGCCTCATGCAGTTGCGATAATTTTACACAAGAAAATAGCATATCTTTCTCCTGCTAGACATCTCTCATGCATGACCATACTGCTGGAGCCAACCTCATATGGTAATTGAACGTTGTACAACATTAAACCCATCAACGTTACTTCCAGCTCCTGTAGATGGCACACCGCACAGTTGCCTACAGGAAATTGAGCAAATAACCTTGCCCAGACAAGATCTCACTGATATGCCCTTGGATGATGCCGAGGTGACATTTTTTGTGGATGGCTCATGCAGAAGGGTCCTACAGGAAAAATCTAGTGGGTATGCAGTAGGTTACAGATACAGAAATCTTAGAAGCCCAACCTTACAGCATAACCTCTGCTCAAGCAGCAGAATTGATAGCCTTAACACGGGCTTGCACTCTAGTGAAAGATAAATGTGTGAACATATATACTGACAGTCAGTATGCTTTCTCAACAGTGCATGTTTTTGCGCAACAATGGAAGAATAGGGGAATGATAACATCCAATGGTAAACCAATTAATCATGCGCAACTTATTTTGAACCTATTGGATACTATTCAGTTACCTACTAAAGTAGCTATTTGTAAATGTTTAGCTCATACAAAACAACAGGATAGAATTTCAAAAGGAATGAAAAGCTGATGCAGCTGCAAACAAGCAGCCTCAGAATCAGAAACTTACTTTCAACTGAGAATTACAACCCTCAGAGATTTTAGATCTAGAAATGTTAAAACAATGCAGACACTAACAACAAAAGCAGAGAAACAAAAATGGGAGACGAGGTGCAATCCTCAAAATGGACTGTATGTCTCAAGGAGAAAAAGCCAATATTGCCGTCTAATTTATTTAGATATGCAGCTTTGTTGAGCCATGGGCAGTGCCATGTCTCAACAGGGGGGATGGTACAGTTAGTAAATCGAATATTCCAAACATATGGATTCACAAATTATACACAAAAATTTTGTGCAGCATGTCATATTTGTAACAAACATCATGCACAAGGGGCATTCAAACCCAAGCAAGGGAGTTTTCCTACACCACCCTATCCGTTTCATACTATTTGTATGGATTTCATAGAATTGAGTAAATGTGAAGGGAAGAAATACTGTTTAGTGATTATAGATATGTTTTCTAAATGGGTAGAAGCTTTTCCAACTAAAATCCGGATGCAGCAACAGTGGCAAAAGCCCTAGTGAAAGAAATAATTCCTAGATTTGGCATACGGAAAGAATATATAGTGACAATGGACACATTTTGTTAATCAGACGATTCATCAACTTGGGAGATTTTTGGAATCTCCTTAAAGAATCATTGTGTTATACCACCCACAGTCTGCAGGACTGGTGGAAAGGTACAATGGGATTTTGAAAATAAGCTGAGGAAGTTAGTAAAGCGAAACACAAAAAACTGGATTTGCTGTTTGCCTTGGCACTTGCTGAACATGAGAACAGTTCCAAATGTAAAGGGTTTGACCCCCTTTGAAATAGTATTTGGAAGGGCATATTATGTGCCACAGTGGAAAACTCTCATGCCTGCAGAACTAGAGGCTGACAGCTCATTAGCTAACTATATGAAAAAACTGTTAACAAATAAAACTGTTTTGCAGTTGAACTCTTTTTCAGATAAAGGACAGACCAGACCATCGGAAGCAGTGCTGACCCCTGGGTCCTGGGTTTGGCTGAAGGTGATGAAGAAGGAATTGGGCGAGTCCAAAGTGGGTGGGACCATACCAGGTACTGTTGGCACGCCTACTGCAGTCAGAGTTGCTGAGAGGACATCCTGGGTCCATCTGACGCACTGTAAACCGGTAAAGAATTTCCAACTTGATAAACATTTTGTGACTGACACACAACAAGCAAGATGGCCAAGAGAAATGAGTAAAAATGGAATAAACCCCAAATACGTTGTTTAATCATCTTGTTGACTATGCATTTACTTGACTATGATTGTGACAACCTTCCTTTTGTTGTGGTTTTTCCTATGTAACCACACAAGTGAAAGTGGAGAGCGTGATGAACTGTCTATAGACTGGCATCCAAACTTTAACATATACCTAGCTATGAAGCGTGTATATGTAGAGACTATGAACATTTCAAATTGCTGGTGTGTACTGCTATACCAACTGCATATGGAGGACTATTAATGTCCGCTGTCCCTTTGGGGGTAAATGAGACTTGGGAAAACTTACTTTTTGATACAGGATCTGTAGATCACAAGACAAAATTGCATTGTATTTGCCGATTACACAGAGAGGCATTGTATGTTTTTATAAGAATGACACACTTCAAGTGGGTTGGAGTAACTGTAATATAACCATATCTTATAAATGTTACATTAAGGTTAGAACAGAGGCACTGTTTGTACGAATTATGATTCATATTTGAGTTCAATGAAAACAACATTAAGTGAAGTGCAGAGAAATCCTGTTTTACATAAACAACTGTCTATCATAGATAAGAAAATGTTTCATGCAGAACTAACCCGCATCAGTACTAAAGTAGAAAACTGTTATTTTGTTTGTGGGAAAAAAGCATACAAATGGCTACCTGAGAATTGGTCCGGCAGTTGCTTTTTGGGTTATCTGGTTCCGGCCATAAGACATACTGCAGAATTACCTCTGGGTAAGATACGGAATGTGAGAGATATAGCCCGGAAACCTGAAGGCCCAGTCGGGAAACCTGTAAATCCAGTTGGAAAAATTGAAGCTGGTTGGAAAGACCATCATTCCGTAAAAGATCATCAGTGTTTCCAAAGAATAATGTACATCTTTTAGTGTGCTATCCCAGTCTTCAAAATAGCTATTCTTTTCACAAAGAAATACAGACAAACATAGGCCCACACACACACACACACAGCATTTATGCATTCAAACCCCTATCTAATTATGTCATGATACTTGAGACAGATGCATTAGTACAGTGTGTGATTTGTATTACTGGATGATGATTCTTCTCCTGCTGTATAAATAGAGTGCTGACATCATCAGTGTTTCCAAACTAGAATGTACATCTTTTAGTGTGCTATCCCAGTCTTCAAAATAGCCATTCTTTTCACAAAGAAATACAGACAAACATACTCCACTGCCACCCCCCACACAGCATTTGCAGGATTCAAACCCCTACCTAAGTATGTTATGATACTTGAGACAGATGCATTAGCGCAGCACGCTATCCGCATTACTGGATGATGTTTTTTCTCCTGCTATATATATATAGGGTGCTGACATCATCAGTGTTTCCAAAGAATAATGTACATCCTTTAGTGTGCTATCCCAGTCTTCAAAATAGCCATTCTTTTCACAAAGAAATACAGACAAACATACTTACCTGCCCACCCCCACAGCATTTGCAGGATTCAAACCCCTATCTAATTATGTCATGATACTTGAGACAGATGCATTAGTACAGTGTGTGATTTGTATTATTGGATGATGCTTCTTCTCCTGCTGTATATATAGAGTGCTGACATCATCAGTGTTTCCAAAGAAGAATGTACATCTTTTAGTGTGCTATCCCAGTCTTCAAAATAGCCATTTTTTTCACAAAGAAATACAGACAAACATACTACAGCTTCTTGTGCTGAGGTCACTTCCCCCAAGGACAGGTAGGCTACATGAAAAGAGACATAGAGGAGCTCTCTGATTATGTAGCCCAGGCCGGTATGACCCTGACCCTGAGCAGCATCTTACCCTCACCAAGAATGATGCCACAGTACAAAGACAAACTGATCAGTTTTAACAATTGGCTTAATTACTGGTGTCATTCTAAGGGGATCCAATGTCTGTCTGCTTGGGATGACATGCTTGACAAGCCACGCTGCTTTGCAAGGGATGGCTTGCACCTGTCACCCCTGGGCTTCCGGATATTGGCCAAGGCTCTTGCCACCCCCATAGTGCCTTTTTTTAGGCAAGGCTCAAATGACAAACCTACCTCCCTAGAAAACACACAAGTGGAAAAACTAAGGGTAATGCTGCTCAATGCCAGAAGTCTAAACCTCAAGATGCACCCCCCCTAAGCCCTCCTCAGTATGGAGAACATCGATGTCTGTGCAGTGACTGAAACCTGGTTCAAGGCTCCTGAGAGCACCCCAGCACTATCAGGTTTTACCTCATATCATGCTTTCCGGCCCCAAAACTTGGACCGAACCACAAAAGGAGGGGGAGTATCCATTTTCATCAAAGATACCCACACCTCCAGGTTAGTGGTAACGCACGAAGCATCGGAGACTGTCCAGGTGCAACTAATCATAGGCAAAACTGCCTTACAGTTTGCAGCATGCTACAGACCACCCTCTCACACTCAGGAACCCCACACAGCCTTCCTGAAGACACTGGAGAGTATGAATGTCTCTCCAAATACCATCATTTGGGAGACTTCAACTACCCAAACATAGACTGGGAACATTACTCAAGCCCCAACACCCTAGCCCAAAGGTTCCTAGAATTCATAAACTCAAATGCAATGGAACAACTAGTCACCATTCCGACAAGAGGAGACAATATACTAGACCTGATCATCACAAACATGGGGACAAAATGCTCCACACACAAAGAAATAGAGACAAACATACTCCCCTGCCCACCCCCACACAAACACACAGCATTTGCAGGATTCAAACCCCTATCTAATTATGTCATGATACTTGAGACAGATGCATTAGTACAGTGTGTGATTTGTATTACTGGATGATGCTTCTTCTCCTGCTGTATATATAGAGTGCTGACATCATCAGTGTTTCCAAAGAAGAATGTACATCTTTTAGTGTGCTATCCCAGTCTTCAAAATAGCCATTCTTTTCACAAAGAAATACAGACAAACATACTCCCCTACCCACAGCATTTGCAGGATTCAAACCCCTTCCTACGTATGTTATGATACTTGAAACAGATGCATTAGCGCAGCACGCTATTCACATTACTGGATGACGCTCTTTCTCCTGCTATATATATAGGGTGCTGACATCATCAGTGTTTCCAAAGAATTATGTACATCCTTTAGTGTGTTATCCCAGTCTTCAAAATAGCCATTCTTTTCACAAAGAAATACAGACAAACATACTCCTCTGCCCATCCCCCCAAACACACACACACAGCATTTGCAGGATTCAAACCCATATCTAATTATGTCATGATACTTGAGACAGATGCATTAGTACAGTATGTGATTTGTATTACTGGATGATACTTCTTCTCCTGCTGTATATATAGAGTGCTGACATCATCAGTGTTTCCAAAGAAGAATGTACATCTTTTAGTGTGCTATCCCAGTCTTCAAAATAGCCATTCTTGTCACAAAGAAATACAGACAAACATACGCCCCTACCCACAGCATTTGCAGGATTCAAACCCCTACCTAATTATGTGATGATTATTGAGACAGATGCATTAGTACAGCATGCTATTCGCATTACTGGATGATGTTCTTTCTCCTGCTGTATATATAGGGTGCTGACATCATCAGTGTTTCCAAAGAATAATGTACATCCTTTAGTGTGCTATCCCAGTCTTCAAAATAGCCATTCTTTTCACAAAGAAATACAGACAAACATACTCCCCTACCCCCACACACACAGCATTTGCAGGATTCAAACCCCTACCTAATTATGTCATGATACTTGAGACAGATGCATTAGTACAGCGTGTGATTTGTATTACTGGATGATGCTTCTTCTCCTGCTGTATATATATAGAGTGCTGACATCATCAGTGTTTCTAAAGAAGAATGTACATCTTTTAGTGTGCTATCCCAGTCTTCCAAATAGCCATTCTTTTCACAAAGAAATACAGACAAACATACTCCCCTGCCCACACCCACACACAGCATTTAAACCCCTACCTAAGCATGTTATGATACTTGAAACAGATGCATTAGCGCAGCACGCTATTCGCATTACTGGATGATGTTCTTTCTCCTGCTGTATATATAGGGTGCTGACATCATCAGTGTTTCCAAAGAAGAATGTACATCCTTTAGTGTGCTATCCCAGTCTTCAAAAGAGCCATTCTTTTCACAAAGCAATACAGACAAACATACGCGCCTGCCCACCCCCACACACAGCATTTGCAGGATTCAAATCCCTACCTAAGGTATGTTATGATATTTGAGACAGATGCATTAGCGTAGCATGCTATTCGCATTACTGGATGATGTTCTTTCTCCTGCTGTATATATAGGGTGCTGACATCATCAGTGTTTCCAAAGAAGAGTGTACATCTTTCAGTGTGCTATCCCAGTCTTCAAAAAGGCCATGCTTTTCACACACACAAACACACACAGCATTTGCAGGATTTAAACCCCTCCCTAATTATGTCATGACACTTAAGACTGACGCATTAGCACAGCGCGCTATACTGGATGATGTTCTTTCTCCTGCTGTATATATAGGGTGCTGACATCATCAGTGTTTCCAAAGAAGAATGTACATCTTTTAGTGTGTTTTCCCAGTCTTCAAAATGGCCATTCCTTTTACAAAGAATTGCAGAGATACACACACCCCTGCCACCCACACACAGCATTTGCAGAATTCAAACCCCTACCTAGGGATGTTATGATAATTGAGACAGACGCATTAGCGCAGCATGCTATTTGCATTACTGGATGATGGTTCTTCTCCTGCTGTATATATAGGGTGCTGACATCATCAGTGTTTCCAAAGAAGAATGTACATCTTTTAGTGTGCTATCCCAGTCTTCAAAATGGCCATTCTTTTCACAAAGAATTGCAGACATACACACACCCCTATCTTCCCCACACACACAGCAATTGAAGGATTCAAACCCCTCCTTAATTATTTTATGATAGTTGAAACAGATGCATTAGTGCAGCGCGCTATTCGCATTACTGGATGATGGTTCTTCTCCTGCTGTATATATAGGGTGCTGACATCATCAGTGTTTCCAAAGAAGAATGTACATCTTTTAGTGTGCTATCCCAGTCTTCAAAATGGCCATTCTTTTCACAAAGAATTGCAGACATACACACACCCCTATCCCCCCACACACACAGCATTTGAAGGATTCAAACCCCTATCTAACTATGCTATGATATTTGAAACAGACGCATTAGTGCAGCGCGCTATTCGCATTCCTGAATGATGTTTCTTCTCCTGCTGTATATATAAGGTGCTGACATCATCAATGTTTCCAAAGAAGAATGTACATCTTTTAGTGTGCTATCCCAGTCTTCAAAATGGCCATTTTTTTCACAAAGAATTGCAGACATACACACACCTCTGCTCCCACACACACAGCATTTTCTGTATTCAAACTCCTACTTAACCATGTTACGATACTTAAAACAGATGCATTAGCGCAGCATGCAGTTCGCATTACTAGATGACGTCTCTTCTCCTGCTATATATATAGGGTGCTGACATCATTAGTGTTTCCAAAGAAGAATGTACATCTTTTAGTGTGCTATCCCAGTCTTCAAACAAGCCATTCTTTTCACAAAGAAATACAGACAAACATACTCCCCTGCCCACCCCCACACACACAGCATTTGCAGGATTCAAACCCCTATCTAATTATGTCATGATACTTGAGACAGATGCATTAGTACAGTGTGTGATTTGTATTACTGGATGATTCTTCTTCTCCTGCTGTATATATAGAGTGCTGACATCATCAGTGTTTCCAAAGAAGAATATACATCTTTTAGTGTGCTATCCCAGTCTTCAAAATAGCCATTCTTGTCACAAAGAAAAACAGACAAACATACTCCCCTCCCCACAGCATTTGCAGGATTCAAACTCCTATCTAAGTATGTGATGATACTTGAAACAAATGCATTAGCACAGCATGCTATTCGCATTTCTGGAATGTTCTTTCTCCTGCTGTATATATAGGGTGCTGAGATCATCAGTGTTTCCAAAGAATAATATACATCCTTTAGTGTGCTATCCCAGTCTTCAAAATAGCCATTCTTTTCACAAAGAAATACAGACAAACATACTCCCCTACCCCCACACACAACATTTGCAGGATTCAAACCCCTACCTAATTATGTCATGATACTTGAGACAGATGCATTAGTACAGCGTGTGATTTGTATTACTGGATGATGCTTCTTCTCCTGCTGTATATATATAGAGTGCTGACATCATCAGTGTTTCCAAAGAAGAATGTACATCTTTTAGTGTGCTATCCCAGTCTTCCAAATAGCCATTCTTTTCACAAAGAAATACAGACAAACATACTCCCCTGCCCACCCCCACACACAGCATTTAAACCCCTACCTAAGCATGTTATAATACTTGAAACAGATGCATTAGCGCAGCACGCTATTCGCATTACTGGATGATGTTCTTTCTCCTGCTGTATATATAGGGTGCTGACATCATCAGTGTTTCCAAAGAAGAATGTACATCCTTTATTGTGCTATCCCAGTCTTCAAAAGAGACATTCTTTTCACAAAGCAATATAGACAAACATACGCCCCTGCCCACCCCCACACACAGCATTTGCAGGATTCAAACCCCTACCTAAGGTATGTTATGATATTTGAGACAGATGCATTAGCGTAGCACGCTATTTGCATTACTGGATGATGTTCTTTCTCCTGCTGTATATATAGAGTGCTGACATCATCAGTGTTTCTAAAGAAGAGTGTACATCTTTCAGTGTGCTATCCCAGTCTTCAAAAAGGCCATGTTTTTCACACACACAAAGCATTTGCAGGATTCAAACCTCTCCCTAATTATGTCTTGACACTTAAGACCGACGCATTAGCGCAGCGCGCTATACTGGATGATGCTCTTTCTCCTGCTGTATATATAGGGTGCTGACATCATCAGTGTTTCCAAAGAAGAATGTACATCTTTTAGTGTGTTTTCCCAGTCTTCAAAATGGCCATTCCTTTTACAAAGAATTGCAGAGATACACACACCCCTGCCACCCACACACAGCATTTGCAGAATTCAAACCACTACCTAGGGATGTTATGATAATTGAGACAGACGCATTAGAGCAGCGTGCTATTTGCATTACTGGATGATGGTTCTTCTCCTGCTGTATATATAGGGTGCTGACATCATCAGTGTTTCCAAAGAAGAATGTACATCTTTTAGTGTGCTATCCCAGTCTTCAAAATGGCTATTCTTTTCACAAAGAATTGCAGACATACACACACCCCTATCTTCCCCACACACACAGCAATTGAAGGATTCAAACCCCTCCTTAACTATTTTATGATATTTGAAACAGATGCATTAGTGCAGCACGCTATTCACATTACTGGATGATGGTTCTTATCTTGCTGTATATATAGGGTGCTGACATCATCAGTGTTTCCAAAGAAGAATGTACATCTTCTAGTGTGCTATCCCAGTCTTCAAAATGGCTATTCTTTTTACAAAGAATTGCAGATATACACACACCCCTATCCCCCCACACACACAGTATTTGAAGATTCAAACCCCTATCTAACTATGTTATGATATTTGAAACAGACGCATTAGTGCAGCGCGCTATTCGCATTCCTGAATGATGTTTCTTCTCCTGCTGTATATATAAGGTGCTGACATCATCAATGTTTCCAAAGAAGAATGTACATCTTTTAGTGTGCTATCCCAGTCTTCAAAATGGCCATTCTTTTCACAAAAAAATGCAGACATACACACACCTCTGCCCCCCCAACACACACACAGCATTTGCAGAAGTCAAACCCGTATCTAACAATGTTATGATACTTGAGACAGACGCATTAGCGCAGCGCTCTATTGGCATTACTGAATTATGTCCCTTCTCCTGCTGTATATATAGGGTGCTGACATCATCAGTGTTTCCAAAGAAGAATTTACATCTTTTAGTGTGCTATCCCAGTCTTCAAAATGACCACGCTTTTCACAAAGAACTGCAGACATACACACACCACTGCCCCCCCACACAGACACAGCATTTGCAGGATTCAGACCC
Organism: Protopterus annectens; assembly: GCF_019279795.1. Lineage (NCBI taxonomy): Eukaryota > Metazoa > Chordata > Ceratodontiformes > Protopteridae > Protopterus > Protopterus annectens. Next base: position 1,210,987,665 of record NC_056726.1, read on the forward strand.
CTACCTAACTATGTTATGATACTTGAGACAGACGCATTAGTGCAGCGGGCTATTCGCATTACTGGATGATGTCTCTTCTCTAGCTGTATATATAGGGTGCTGACATCATCAGTGTTTCCAAAGAAAAATGTACATCTTTTAGTGTGCTATCCCAGTCTTCAAAATGGCCATGCTTTTCACAAAGAATTGCAGACATACACACACCCCTGCCCCCCCACACACACAGCATTTGCAGGATTCAGACCCCTACCTAACTATGTTATGATACTTGAGACAGACGCATTAGCACAGCGGGCTATTCGCATTACTGGATGATGTCTCTTCTCTAGCTGTATATATAGGGTGCTGACATCATCAGTGTTTCCAAAGAAAAATGTACATCTTTTAGTGTGCTATCCCAGTCTTCAAAATGGCCATGCTTTTCACAAAGAATTGCAGACATACACACACCCCTGCCCCCCCCACACACAGCATTTGAAGGATTCAGACCCCTACTTAACTATGTTATGATACTTGAGACAGACGCATTAGCACAGCGGGCTATTCGCATTACTGGATGATGTTCCTTCTTAGCACAGCGGGCTATTCGCATTACTGGATGATGTTCCTTCTCTAGCTGTATATATAGGGTGCTGACATCATCAGTGTTTCCAAAGAAGAATGTACATCTTTTAGTGTGCTATCCCAGTCTTCAAAATGGCCATTCTTTTCACAAAGAATTGCAGACACACACCCCTGCTCCCCACACACACAGCATTTACAGGAATCAAACCTCTACCTAACTAGGTAATGATACTTGAGACAGATGCATTAGTGCAGCATGCTATTCGCATTAGTGGATGATGTCTCTTCTACTATATATATAGGGTGCTGACATAATCAGTGTTTCCAAAGAAGAATGTACATCTTTTAGTATGCTATCCCAGTCTTCAAGATGGCCATTCTTTTCACAATTAATTAAAGACATATACTCTTGCTTCCTCTCATACACACAGCATTTGCAGGATTCAAACTCCTCCCTAACTATGTTATGATACTTGAAACAGACGCATTAGCACAGTGCGCTATTTGCATTACTGGATGATATTGCTTCTCCTGCTGTATATATAGGGTGCTGACATCATCAGTGTTTCCAAAGAAGAATGTACATCTTTTAGAAACCCCTACCTAACTATGTTATGACACTTGAGACAGACGCATTAGCACAGCGAGCTATTCGCAATACTGGATGATGTCCTTTCTCCTTCTGTATATATAGGGTGCTGACATCATCAGTGTTTCCAAAGAAGAATGTACATATTTTAGTGTGCTATCCCAGTCTTCAAAATGGCCAATCTTTTCACCAAAAATTGTAGACATACACACACCCCTGTCCCCCCACACACACAGCATTTAAACCCCTACCTAACTAGGTTATGATATTTGAGACAGACGCATTAGCGCAGCGCACTATTCGTATTACTGGATGATGTTTCTTCTCCTGCTATATATATAGGGTGCTGACATCATCAGTGTTTCCAAAGAAGAATGTACATCCTTTAGTGTGCTATCCCAGTCTTCAAAATAGCCATTCTTTTCACAACAAATTGCAGATATACACACACCCCTGCTTCCTCCCCACACACACACAGCATTTGCAGTATTCAAACCCCTACATAATTATGTTATAACACTTGAGACAGACGCATTAGTGCAGCACGCTATTCACATTACTGGATGATGTTTTTTCTCCTACTGTATATATATTGGGTGCTGACATCATCAGTGTTTCCAAAGAAGAATGTACATCTTTTAGTGTGCTATCCCAGTCTTCAAAACGGCCATTTTTTTCACAAAGAATTGCGGATATATACACACCTCTATCCCCCCACACACACAGCATTTGAAGGATTCAATCCCCTCTCTAATTATGTTATGATACTTTAGATAGACGCATTAGTGCAGCGCGATATTCGCATTATTGGATTATGTTTCTTCTCCTGCTGTATTTATAGAGTGCTGACAATATCAGTCTTTCCAAAGAAGAATGTAGATCTTTAACTATCCCTCAGTATGGGGGATAACAATATCTGTGCATTTGCAGAAACCTAGTTCAGGGTCACATATGCACACTGGCACTGCCAGGTTATGTTCTATACCATGCTTCGTGACCACAGGACGTGTGACACAGAACACAAGTAGGGGGTGTGTCCATATACATCTGGGGTGATATAATCTTGATATAAGTGAAGTAGTCAGTAATTTGCCAAAAAAATGCAATTTTATGAGAAACAGACCACAAATATGAGGCCAAAATCTGGACAGTTGAGAGGTATGCTACCCAGTTCATAACAGATGCACACTATAGTACAGATTCCAGCCAGCAATCCTTGATGTGTGCATATATTGCTCATATGCATGTTCCAGTTATACTGATTACAGTTCCCAGCAGGCCATTTGTGCCACTGCTATACAGGTCTGAAGTTACATTGAAATAATGATGATGAGTGCTGTATATTTGGGAAGTGTGGTGTTTGAACCCACAAACGTTGACTACCATCTAGTACTGTACTGTTATTTTTCCCCAGAGACTACTGCATGCATACTTTCCTTTTACAGTTGCAAGATGCATGCTCAGTTTGATACTACTGTATTCACAGCCATCAACCTCTATGAGCAACAAATCTGGACAAAGACATAAGTAATAGGGAGACAAAGTCCCAAAAATAGAGGCAACTTTTTTTATATTGCTCTTACAAACTTAGGAAGATGATGCAGTAACAGGTTTTTCATTTGTGTGAATTTTCTGAGAGGTATGAAGTCTGAATCTGAAATGTCTGTCATTATTTACTGAATTCAGTCCTCAACAATTTGCTGATTATATGCAAGAAAACTACAGTTTTATGTGTAACAAGACAAAAACTGGACATTCTGTTAAAATGTATACATTTGAGAGGTATGACTGCATTAAATACCAACTAAGTCATCTTTAACTTTGAATGCTACAATAATAGTATTCTTCTCATGTATACATACCACATGCTGCTCACATCCTTGCCAATCGCATGGCATGGGACCTTACATTCGATGCTCACACCATAGCAGTTGTAGAAAAAACAGAATAGAATACCATTATGAATACGAGTCATGACTATATTCAGCTTTTAACTCTTACAATTAGTCAATATAAATGACACTTGCATATCAGTGGGGTATCCCCTGTCTTAAATTCCCTGATCCAATGGTCGATAGCATCCCGCTTCACCCTCTAGATGTCATCATAATGATGTTGGCATTGCCCACCGGTGCAGAGGATACCTATAGCACTGGTCAAAGCCCTGGCAATACTATTCCAGGCTTCAGACTTGTATTCTGAGCCTAAATAGTCCCACTGCAGCAGCCAGGGCCCATGCTCCTTAACTAGGAGTCCAACAACGACTTTGGACTCCTGAACACCCCACCTTTGCACTTGAAAGCACACACTCTCACCATAAATACCAGACATGGCTACTATAGATCAAGCCAATGTAGAAGGAGCATTTCCCACCAATTGCATTTTGTATAACAATGGACAGGATTCACGAAGCCTCCGTGTAAGAGTTATAACTCTTACACGGAGGCTTCAGTTAAACGGAGTGATGTCAGCATGCTTTGCATATTCATGAGAGCATGCTGAATCACACCTAAGGCTAACACGGTCCGTGTAAGAAAGTAGGGGGCGTGTCTGTAGGCCGAGCCCTGCAAGCGGACACACCCCCAGAAGAGTAAAAGTGCCCAAAGTAAACACCCACAACAGAGTCCACGGAAATGTGAATAAACACAACACAACACATGCCCCCACAGACTATGAACAGAAAATATATAAATGAACATGTTATATATTTTTTTTAAATTGTAAAGATGTTTGCCCGTGAGTGCGCTCGTTTGCGTGGGCGTGCCCGTAGCACAGCTACAGTTAGCAGTTAGTGGGAAAGCATATAAGAACTAAATATGCAAAGTAAGCCAAGAAGCAATAGCGTAGCGGTAGAGGCGTCAGCTGATGAGCAGGCATTCATGGTTCGAACCCCCACAACACCAAGTTTTATTTTTAGCAAAATAAGCACAAAACAAGTCCCTGACAAACATGTACACATATAAAATCACATTTTATGTAAAATGTAATGAAATAGTTCATTTATTATGAAGAAATGTGAGGTAACAAAATAATAAAAAAAGCCAGACGTGCCTATAGCTGAGCTACAGTTTAACAAGGTGAGTGCATCTGCCCGTAGGTGAGCAGTGGTTTAACAGGTGCAAAATGAGTGCCCGTAGCTGAGCAGTGGTTATACATGCTGAGACTGTGTGACCCTAGCTAAGCTGAGCGTAATATGCGTGCTGACAGCCAAATGAGGCATAAACCAGCGCACCCCGTTTGCGCGGAGCTACGCACCGCGCCAACAAGCTAACCGACGGGCAACGTTGAGCAAGCTGTAACAAAACTGCCTTTACACAGACACACCCCCTAGCCTGTCTAGACAGTCATAAAATATAAAAAGCAGTGGCTAGGCTCGAATCCAAGATACCATGCACCATAGTCAAGGTACTGAACCACTAAGCCATGACAGCTGCACTCAGAAACGCAGTAATAGCAAATATATAGGAATGAATAGAAAGTGGAGCATGACAAAGCAGGTTTTGTGAAGTGGATACAATTCCAAAATGGCCAATCACAGACAAGTGCAAAAAAAACGGCATATATAAGCCCCATAGGCAGGAATACACAGCATAAACGATTGTAGAACTGACTTGCAGCCAGAATGTCAGGTGTAGATGAGGGTAGTTGCTTTCGAGCACAGAGGTGGGACGTTGAGGAGTCCAGATACATGGTCTGGCTCCTAGTCCACAATCATGAGGCCCAACTCATGCAGGGCCAGGTCCTGTGGGGAGCATATAGGGCTGAGGCATGGGACCGGTTGGCTCATGATCTTACCAGTGCCACAGGGATTCCAAGGACTGGTGAGCAGGTCCGTCACCACCATGCGGACATGAAGAGACGCAAGCAGGACCAATTGAACCTTTGGATCCAGGAGGCCCGGCAAATGCCCAACGCCCCACTACTGAGTAAATCAAATTTAATTATGTATGTAAGAAATTAAATTAGCTGGTATTATGGAGATGTGTATTCCAATATTACTTCATTTATATTACAGCTGCAGGTGTCCGTTCTGCGAACCGCAGAGCCTATGGCGATAGGCTGGTGCGGTTGCGCCACCAGGCAGATCAGTAATCCACTCCCAGTAACTGTAAAGAAATATAAAAGTATGACAGTTAGCAAAAGAGTGCAGTGTAGTCACTAAATAATAAAATGTGCAAGTAACAGTGTAAAAGTGTTTGCAAGTATTGCTTGATTACAAAAGTGTGTTGCAGTCTGAAATCCAAACAGAAAAATGAAAATGTCTGAAATAAAGTCTGAAATAAAGATGCCCCACCTGTAATATCATAGTGCACAACCTGCAGCAGGCTGAAAAGTACATCTGCAGAAGATGAGCAACTCACATGTGTGAAATATATCCCTGTTGAAATACTGAAACATGACAGAAGTGAGACTGCTGGAAAGGATTGTAATAACTACAGGTAAAATATGTCAATAAAGCCTAGAAGTAAGTACCATCCTGAATAGTAAAATGAAAACAAGTGAGAGGGTGTGAGAAAGAGTTATGAATCCACCAATAAAGTAGTAATAACCCCTGTATAAAGTATACTGCAGTCAGTACAGAATGAAATGAATGTGACAAGTAGAACCAAACTTCGAAATGTGTCCAAAGTGTTGCTGCAGCTGGAATGTGTATCCCAAAATCTGGATATGTTGCTCTCAGTCTGCAATATGCAGATAGTATGATTGTCTGAAATATCATACATCCACAGTTGTCTATAGCTATATAAAGCAAATGTAGCAGGATGATGTAGCTGTACAAAGCCAGATATGAACGTGTATGAATAACAATAAAATGTATATTGATGTAGCAGTAACAGTCCTATCACCAAATTGAAGTAGTTATCATATAGGAAACTGTAGTTAGAACAGTAGTGTGTATATATCTGTAGCTATTAGAAATGTACAGCATATGTATTGGTATTCAAAGGTGTTAATAATATATTCACCCCACCCTATAACCACATATAATCCATTCCACGTGAAATTGGTATGTGCAATCACAATTAACACCCCTGGACATTTGTCCTGATGGGTCATAAATATTTGCATGTCTGTTGATGCATCTGCCCTGTTCATACATCCAAACCTGATGGCCTGTTGCCATCAATCAACCCTGCATGTTGTTGGACTGTGTATTGCTGTTCAAATTATGCATGTGTTATGCTTGCTGTTCAATGGTGTGAATATCTGGGTGTTTGGTTAATGGGAATACTAATGCATGCTGTTACAACTAATTGCGAATGGTATTGTATGTTACTAACCCAAACTGTCATGACATAATGCAAAACATAGAACGACAGGGAAGGTGGGTTCCAGCGGACCCACCTCTCCCACCTCAGCTGGCGAGTGCACCTGGCACTTGTGCCCAGTCTGGACCCTCCTCCGGTGGCCCTGTGCCACCTGCGGGTGGAAGCGCTGCAGTGGATGGGGCCCGTTCCTCCTCTGCAAGCGTGGCCAGAGGAGAACCACCACTCACCCTCCATAGCGTCTTGACTGTGGTGCGTAGGGAGATCCGGGACTCTGTTCTTGAGCCCCTATGCCAGCTTGAGGCACAGGTGGCACAACTTACGGGCATGCCTGTTGCCCGGCCTACAGAGCCTCCAGCACAGCCCCATCCTGGGCAGTGAAGGAACAGTGGCAACTGCCCATGGGTGGGGATATCAGTACCACTGTTGCCATCTGTGGGCTCATGGGCTCTGGATATCCAAACCTCTGTCCCCGTCAATTGTGTAACCCCCCCACACGTGTCATACACCACCCCTGTATGCGTCTTGTTTGTCTTGTCTGTTGACCTACCCAACCAACCTCCCCAGCTATATCGACTTCCTTCACCTGACATACCACTCTCACCTGAAAAAAAAAACAAGGGCATTATGTACCCACAAAAAAATTACGCCCCATACATAGCTGCCCATTCCGCACATATATCTACCAGACATGGAAACTATCAATTACAATTGGCTGTACAACTAGTATTATTGTTGTCCTTACACCTCTCTCAGGGGTGGTAGGTATCAAATGTCACACCAAATTACAAACATATGCACAGCTGTTGCTGATGAAGAAATGGGCAGCTATGGGCCTTACCTACATCCCTCCTGCAAAACCCAAGCTTGTTTCCCTACTGTCTTACCCTCTTTGTGACCCCTTTTTCACCACTTTCCTGTCTCCCCATTTTCATTTCTTTCAAAGAAAATAGAGCGGGTGTGTGCAAGAGTAAGCACTTTTAAGCGGTTGTAAGCGTGTGTGCGCATGTGTGCGCGGAGCTAAACAACAGTGCGCATGCGTGAGCTCCGCGCAAACTAGCGCTAACCCAGTTAAAACTGCTTAAAAGTGCCTTAGTCACTCTGATTGACAGGTCCTGTAGTCAGTTCAAAAGCAAAATAAAATCCCACTGTCAGTCCCGAACCCAGAACCTTGGAAACAGTAGTCTGCATGACTTACCACTAAGCCATGACTCTTATACAAGAACATTCTGCTAAAATAAATATATCATGTAATAGTAGGAATGAATGTAAAGGGAATATAGGATGTGTAGTACACAAAACATGTCATTTAGAATTACTGTCAAAACTAGTGGAGTACCATAATAGTAGTGTGTGAACAGAAACAGCCATGCTAGATGGTAGCTAGTAGGTAATAATGCACTGTGGCACCTTGCAAGCTACACACATACTCACAGCAGGATAATCACTGCCCATACCCCACAACCTCTTACAGGAACACATCCGGACCAAGTAATAAAATATGTGGAGCAAAGGGCCAAAACCAGGGACACATTACAAATAATGTTACAACAAACTCAGACAGTTCAGAGAGTAACAGGTTCTGCATTTTGTGGGATGTGTGGAAGGGTATGAAGTCTGAAACATGAATGTTTGTCACTATATTCTGACTTGAGCCCATAGTGATTTGCCATAAAAAGCTGTGCATGAGATATTGACCAAAATATGAGGCAGAAATGTGGACAACCTGCAAATATTTGTACATATGAGAGGTCTGACACCACCATATTTGAATAGTTAAGAGCCTAGACATAGCAACAGTGAATGAGTTACAGGGATGCCCCACAGACTCCATGTGAAATGTACAAACAGTAGGCAGAAAGGTGTAACAACACATGCAATGGTAACTATGGAGTCCTGAAAGTATGCACCATTTGCATGGCAGAAAAAGTGTAGTAATACATATGCTCATGCTAACCCACACTCACAACTGCAGCATACCAGACAATTTAATGGGTGTACCCCACTGATATGTACCATTCCATGAGGCAGATAACAGATGCACCTGAAAGTCTCTGGGGCCTGCTCAGCAGCATACTCAAATACCCTACTAGATGTCAAGGCCCACACCATGGCCAGACCACACTGCATGCTGTAACACCCTAGCAGATATAGCAAGCATTCCGAGGTGTGAATGTACATGGAAAATAGGAAAGCCACAGCAGCACACTACAGTCAGGACACCTAGCAGGCATAGAAGTAGTGACTGTAAAGGACAAATATTGAAGCCTTAGCAACAAAGTGCAAGCAAAAGTGCAAGGAAAGCACACACACACACACAATAACAGTAGTAGTAGTTGTAGGTGTCAGTGTACATACAGAGTTAGTACAGGAAACTGGAGAAATGAATGGAGGAATGTTAATCTACAACACAGCTGGAAACATGAGAGAGATACCAACCTTTACACTCACAGAACATTGTCCACAGCGTACCAGCATGGTCCCTGCCCTTAAAATCTGAAAGGGCTACGCCTATCTCACATACCCTTTTATAGCACTGTTCTGAAATCACAGTGAGAACTGCAATCTGTACACAACTGGCTGCATGCAATTAGCAAATGCTGGCTAACAATTGGTGCAGAGGCCATCACATGGACATATGCAGATGCCTACAAAAGTATGCTGTACTCCCAGTCCACACATGCAATACTTTCATTGCACCCTGAGGAGGACGTGAGAGACAGAGAGAGAGAGAGAGAGAGAGAGAGAGACAGAGACAGAGAAAATCAAAATTAAGCAGACACAAACAAAACTGTTCAGCAACAGCCACCTGAAAGCTGACAACTGGCAAGTGGAGCAGAAGGACAGAAAACCAGATGGCAACACAAGCAGCTGTGACTAACACAGGTAATGTAAAGTAATAGTATAAAGGTCTACATATTGTGAACCCTCCATATGTGTCATTGGTCTGTATCCATATGTATATGAAGATGTGCAAAGGGCAGGGGACATACAGCAACTATCAGTGAAGGCTGTACATACATTTGTATGTGAGAGCATCTATGTGCACATATCAATGTAGGTTGACTGTAGGTGCTAGTGCTATGTACAAAGTAGGTTTCACAGTTATGTATGTTTAGCAGTATGTTAGTGTGTGTATACAGTATGGTAGACAAACATGTTGATATACCTGTCTATCATATGGATATGTATATATGTCATAATATGTATGTATGTATGTATGTGTATATATATATATATATATATATATATATATATATATATATATATGTATATATGTATACATACATAGAGAGATGTAGGAATACATAGACAGATGTAGATAGATAGAATATGTACAAACATATATATGTAATACACACATGCAGATATAGATATATGTAGATACATATACATAGACAGACTGATCTGACTATCTACAGGTATGACTGTATATGATGACCTCAACACCCCCTGTCCAACCCCCTCTGTCACTCTCACCCCCTCTGTGCCCCCTCCATATCTATAGCCATATATGTACATAAATATATATATGTGTATATGTATACAGACATATATATATATATATATATATATATATATATATATATATATATACATATAGATATATCTATATACATATATATATATATATATATATATATATATATATAGAGAGAGAGAGAGAGAGATGTATATATATTCTGAGTGAGGCACATGTGTACAGATGTATTGCAACAGGTGCCTGGTGACAAAGGCATGGAGTGAACACCAGTGTCAAAACCGGAGTACCATACCCCATTTCAAATCACCTACACCAGTAACCACCAGATATATGATTGGCTGCCCACCACTGCATGTGTCAGGGGTGAACAGGGTCATACATGTGTAAAATAGTGCCCCCAATGATATTCACAGTGGCACACTATTCCTGGAATACCTGCACATGGTATGTGTCAGCAGACATGGTGTGTCAGCTATGGACATGTAGGTCAGTGTACCCCTCCACACCACATAATAGATGCCATATTATGTACCTCACATGACAGCTACAGATATGGAGAAGGACACAGTGACATGTACAACACTGTGACAATGCACTCAAACACATTACCAATGCACAGTGACTGACAACACCACAGAGTACACACATACTACCCACATAGAGGTTACCACTCCTGGATTTACATACGTAAGTCACACCCATGACAGATGTCCAACAACCATAGTAACACCTCACACCATCCACAACATAAATGACTGCTGTGTGTCGTCCATGCCACTGCAATAGAGAGCACATGTGGAGGTAAAGGTTCCTACCCACAGATAAGACATACCCTGCAATAAACCACACAGTGTTAAGAAGCAAGACTCCCCATGAGTACATGTCACACATACCCCTGCTGAATGTTAGTCAGATAGGTAATATGCCATAAGAGTCACCCTGTGTAACTGTGTGACAGCAGCAGGTACCATCACACCACATGTGTCACAATGGCCAGGGTAGCAGAACAGTATGCTGCTGTAGTCCCAGGGGCAATAGCATATTGTATAGTATTGTATTGTAATGTATTGTATTGTGTTGTATTGTATTGGTATGTTGAGGTGCCTCCTTCGTGGAGTGGAACCACTGCTGCTGTGTGCCAGTGTACAGGTACATATCCTGTAGTCAGGCTAGTGTTACATATCACTTCTATATGTGTGTTTAGCTCCTGTCAGAGTTTATGTAGCATGCAACTGGGGATACCATCAGGTCCCAATCATGTTGTGTATTCTGCTTTCCTGAGGGCGGCTCTCACCTGGACATCTGTGATGACAGGGAGGTTACAGTCAGCTGGGATAATTATATCTTATTTAGGGGGAGAGGGTGGGGTGACACCTGCACTGAACCTGTCTGCCACAATGTTGTCAATACCTGTGGTTTCAGTGAAATATTTGTTGTTGTGTACTCACTATGGGCATAGAGGAGGGATTCTGACCAGGTTGCTAACATAACTGAAGAAGGCCTTCTGGTTATCTGTAGTGTCCCTCTTGATTTCCCTCTCAAAGTTGCCCATGGATGTTTGTATGATGGAAAATAGATCCTTACTAGTGCTGCTCAGACATGCCTTCCCTTTATGGAATTATGCTCTGTCTTGCAGTAGCTGCCATCTTTTGTAATACAATCTGTCTATGGCTGGGGTCCACCAGACAGGATGCTGTCCCTTTGTGGAGAGTGTCTTGGTCATATATGGGATTGCATGATCCATGCATTCTCAAAGATGTCTGTAGAAAGCATTTGTGTAGGGGTCAGCATTGTGGGTTGTGTCTTCCACTGGCCCAGTGGGCTGAAAGGATACCATGTCACTGTTACAAAGTGTAAAGTTTGCATCTGCAATGTTATTCACTATAGTCATTTGTGCTGGTGGTGGAGGTGGGATATGTATATCCAGGGCAATTAGTGTGTGGTCAGCTCACAGTAGTTGATGATGTAGGCCATACAGTACCTAGATACAAACCCCCAGAGTGAGGAGATGCTCTGGACCTGAATCAGTGTTCTGACTGCTGGGGTTTGGTAGTATGTCGTATGGAGTGTGCCAGGTACTGTTGCACAGTTGCTGACTGAGCACTGATACCTGGCCATTTACATGTGTATCCACCAATAGACAGACGGATGCTATATATGTGAGATATGTTGTATCATAACAGTTGAGTAGCATGTGTAGTATGTGTCCCAAATTCTGCTGACATATATTGCTGATATCAGGTTATTTTCTTTTTCAGGTGCATGGCTCACCCGCGAAATCCCGCTTACTCCGCAGCTGAGGATGAGGAGATACACCAAAGCCTGGTGCGGGATTATGCAATACTCTTTTCCCGCACCAGCCAGAATCAGCAGGAGAGGGCTGCACTGTGGCAAGACCTGGTCCATCGGGTAAATGACATAGGCACGCATAATAGGACATATGAGCAGGTATGACATCACTGCAGTGATTTAATCAGAAATGTCCGTCAGCATGCGTCGGATATCCACAGGCAACAGGTCGCCACAGGTGGTGGGGTGGCTACACATCCCCCACTCACCAGACTGGAGGGACTACTCATGAGTGTAGTGGCTCCAGTCCGCCAGCAACAACAACAGCAGCAGACATGCATTATGATGGAGGCTGGAGCCATGCAGCAGCAAGACTATGAGCATGCAGGTAATATGCCATATGTATAGTTGACTGTTGTGTACACTGGTAGTTAATGCATGTGTGAGGTGTGTCCTTGGTTTGTAGCTGTCACCATAGTATTTAATGTGCAAGTGTGATATCCTCAATATTAGCAGCTGACCTGTGAAAGGCGACTGTTGTACTACTGACCTGTATCATACTCAGTAACAATGGCACAGTTGTGCCCACTGACATTAGTTTCCTCACGTCTGCAGGTCCCTCCGGTGTAACAGCAATGCAGCCTATCCATGCTGGTGAGGGTGTATTGACAATACCTGTAATAGTCTTGATAGTAATAGTAATATTATGCTCACTTAGTAGTGCTCTTTTTATGCATGTAGGTGTGTCTGTGTCTGTGTGTTGATATCACGCATACTGAGTAGTGTACAATTGTGTGCAACTGTGTGCATGTGTGCATGTGTGCACGTGTGCATGTGTGCACCTGTGCATGTGTGCATGTGTGCACCTGTGTATGTGTGCATGTGTGCATGTGTGCATGTGTGCATGTGTGCACCTGTGCATGTGTGCACCTGTGCATGTGTGCATGTGTGCATGTGTGCACCTGTGCATGTGTGCATGTGTGCACCTGTGCATGTGTGCACCTGTGCATGTGTGCATGTGTGCATGTGCGCATCTGTGCACCTGTGCATGTGGGCATGTGTGCATGTGTGCACCTGTGCATGTGTGCATGTGTGCATGTGTGCACCTGAGCATGTGTGCACGTGTGCATGTGCATGTATGCATGTGTGCATGTGTGCACGTGTGCATGTGTGCATGTGTGCACCTGTGCATGTGTGCATGTGTGCACCTGTGCATGTGTGCATGTGTGCATGTGTGCAACTGAACATGTGTGCACGTGTGCATGTGTGCATGTGTGCACCTGTGCATGTGTGCATGTGTGCATGTGTGCACCTGTGCATGCGTGCATGTGTGCACGTGTGCATGTGTGCATGTGTGCATGTGTGGATGTGTGCATGTGTGCATGTCTGGACCTGTGCATGTGTGGATGTGTGCATCACTGGTAATGTGTAGACATTGTAAACTGTGTTTCCTGTTTCCCTCCCACAGGTTCTGGTGCTGCTCTGGTGTCATGCAGCAGGGAACCTGAATCAGGTGCCATGGGTACTGAAAATGATGACATCTGTGTAATGGCACAAGAAGGTATGCCAGGGTCTGTCATTGGTCAGCCGATTGACAGTACACAGCTGTCAACCCCATCAATGCGCACAGTTATCCTGCCAATACACCCTTTGTCACCAATGTCCCTAGGTGATGGACAGCATACAGTGGGCATTGACCAGGGTAATGTGGTATCTGTGGCACATGCCTCCCCACACAGCAGCCATGGGCATGGCCCAGAGACGGTACCACACAGACAGATGTCCAGGGGTTCTCGTGGGAGCATCTGTGGGCGTACTGCCCCTGTCAGACGTGCCCACAGAGGTCTTACAACCTCAGCTATGTTTCGGGCTGTCATGCAGGCACAGTCACGTATGGAACGGTACACCAGACAGGGTCTGAGGGAGCTGACAGCATGTCGCACAGCCATGACTGACAGTATGCGTGACATTGCGGCTGCCATCCGTAATTTCACCGATGTCATAGACAGACATTGTGGGGACATATTAGACAGGTTCCACAACTACATGTCCATGAGCCAGGGCAATGGTGGACGGTTGAGGCGTCGACGTGGGCATATGCCAGCAACAGCAGCAGCTGGCAGTCGTCGCGGGCGAAAACAGGGCCACGGCCGCCACCATAGTGCCAGCAGCAGCCCCAGCAATGCTGGGTCTGTGCTGTCATCAGACCGCCCCAGGAGACCACGTGCACGTGGCTCTGGCCAGGCCCGACAGGGATCTGTGTCCAGTCAACGAACACCTGCTTCTGATGACAGTACCCAGTCTGGGTTGGTACCGGATACAGTCCGTAGCACCCCTGCAAGGCACAGGCACTGTGTCCGTGGCCAGAGACACTGATCTGTATGACCTGGCAGGTACAGTCTGTGGCTGTCCACAAACACCAGTATATGGCAGCTATGAGGTGGAACTGTGTGTATCCATACACACATGCAAATTGACAACACCTAGGGCTACCGCATACACGCACACACTGCATCAACATTGCCCCACCTTGTACTGCTGTCCCTCACCAACACACATACACATACATGTCAATCGGTGGTATCGGTGGCTGACTCAGGCATACCAAGTTCACACCCTGTGCATATGATGAAACTGTGCCACCTCCTGCAATCTGTAACATCAGTGCAGGTACAGGTTAACATGTTGCTGATGCACAGGGTGACTACATAGACGTGTAGTAATAGTATCATGTTGTTAACAGTACTGTGTGCTGAAATAATTGTGGGTATATCACAGCATGCCTGATGCAGTAAGGGTGTGATTGTCATGTACTGTTGTCTACACCCATGGTAAGTACCATAGTGTATCATCTGCACATGTTGGCATACTGGTGGTAAGGATGTCAACAGAAGGCTACATACATAGGTAGCACAGGGAATAAGGTAATGAATGTATTGATATGCAATGATGGACATGTAAACTGCAAGTGGCATGTTGCCCACACTGGACTCTGCAATGCGGATGTTTGAGGATGTTGATATGTTTGCAGTACTACACGACTGGTACAGGACACACAGGAGCACCCTAGCACTGCAAGCTCCCATCTCATACCATGCTAGACAGCCCCAACACACAAAACTAGCTGTCACAGGAGGGACAGTCCCCATACATGTCAGGGATACTGTGGTGGCAGGCCAGGTAGCATACATCCTACTAAGTATGGAACCACTGAGTGAAGGCTCAGTGTCTGTTATTTGACATGTGTATTACTGCAGGTATGAGCACATGGGTTTCCATCCAGTTATTGTACATCCTGACAGTACATGGTCTGTACACTTGAGTGCGCTGAGACTGGACCCTAGCCATCTGACCTGTGTATTTCCATGTACATGTGCATAGTGCCTGCATATTTGCAGTGTTACCTACTGGAAGTGGTACAGCTTGTTTGTTGTACAATGGACTACATGCAGCCCTGCTTACTGTAGCTGTGTTTGCATGCATGTTTGCTTGCAATTACCCTGGAATACTGATCCCACCTGCAATGCATAGTTATAGAGCTTCTGTGGACTCCTCGTGACATCTGCATAGCTTACTATATGTATGTCCATGTCTCACTTGACAGAATGTCACTGTTTGTCCTGTTCACATGTACGTTGCCTGTGACACATTGCATATGACTTACCTGGCATTTGTCCACGTGAGCAGTCATATATGCTACTGCTAACTAATCACAGGCACTACACCCTCACATATTCATCTTCTGTTGAACCACCTGCTTTGCTAGGGACGGCTTGCACCTGTCACCGCTGGGCTTTCAGATATTGGCAAAGGGCTCTTGCTCCCCCCATAGTGCCTATGTTAGGCAAGGCTCAAATGACAACCCACCTTCATAGGCATCACAAGGGATAAGAAACTAAGAGTAATGCTACCCAACGCCAGAAGTCTAAACCTCAAGATGCATGCACCCGAAACTCTTCTTGGCATGGAGAACATCGATATCTGTGCAGTAACAGATGCCTGGTTCAGGGCTACTGAGAGCACCCCAACACTACCAGGTTATACCTCATACCATTCTTTTCAGCCCCAAAACTTGGAACGAACCACAAATGGAGGGGGAGAAATGGAGGGGGAGTATTGATATTCATCAAAGATACCCACACCTCCAGGTTGGTGGCAAAGCACCAAGCATCAGAGACTATCCATGTGCAACTAACAATGGGTGAAACTGCCTTCCAGGTTGTAGCCTGCTACAGACCATCCTCCCAAACCCAAGAACTGCACTTGGCCGTCCTGTGAACAGTGGACATATGAAGGTCTCTCCAAACACCATTATATTGTTTGACATCAACTACCCAAACATAGACTGGGAGCATGACTCTAGCTCCAACACCCTAGGCCAAAGATGCCTAGAATATATGAGCTCAAATGCTAAGGAACAACTTGTTACCACTCCCACAAGAAGGGGAAACATACTGGACCTGATCATCACCAACATGGGGACTCTATGCTCAAGATCAGACGTGTATTCCTCAATGGTAAGATCAGACCATAAACTAATCTCACTGGATATTCACATCCTGACCCCACCCCCTGCCCAGAACACCACAGTAAACAACTTCTCTAAAGCAAATGCACACTCCTCAAAACTGAGGTGGAAACCTTCAAAGCACCCGGGCCTGTGGAAACTACAGACCAGACCGCAGATTCCTCTATAAACGCATTCTATGGACACATTCATGAATGCATGGATCATGTGATCCCGAATAAAACCAAGACCCAATCCTCCAAAGGCAGACATCCTGTCTGGTGGACCCCAGCCATAAACAAACTACACAATAGAAGGAGGAAGCTACTAAATGATACAGCAAAATCTCAAAAAGGGAAGGCATCGCTGATCAGTATTAGCAAATAACTACAGGCACTCATACGATTGTCTAAGGCCAGCTTTGAGAGAAATTGCACAGGGCACTAAGGATAATCACAAGGCTTTCTTTAGTTATGTTAGGAACCTCGGTGGTTCATAGGTTCATAGGTTCATAGGTTCATAGGTTCATACTAGGCTATCTGCCCAAGGGCATTTACAAGCCTAGCCCATAGTTTTGTGGCTTACGCCACCCCTTTAGTATGGGGAACTATACCCATTATTTTGCTGTGCCTCTGTTGAGCAGTGACACTGAGGTAATCCCTGGGGTATATCTGCGATCTCCCATCCATTGGTCAAGATTTCTCTTGAACAAGGCCAGCGAGGTGCTCTGCCTCACATATACCGGGATTTTATTCCACAGCATAGGAGTCTTTGGGTGATGAATCTATCCCTCCAGCACGTCCTATTAATAGCCGTGTCGAGGTTTAAGTCTCCGCCCTTGTGGCTCTGACGGATCTAGATTTTTGAGGTGAAGCATATTCATCAAATCTGGGTTTGACATGGCCTTGTATGTTAGGCAAAGGTCACCTCTGAGCAAGCGGTAGCGACTGAATAGAGCTGGAGTTCTTTCAGTCGGGCAGCATAGGACAGATGTTTGAGACCCTTTATCCTTTTGGTGAGGAACTTTTGTGGCCTCTCCAGCTGCTGCAAGTGTCGGGTCAGATACATTCGAATGGGGCATTGTACTCAATCATTGGTCTGAAGAGTGATGAGTATAGGAGACTATGACCTCCCTTGATCTAGATGAGAATCCCTTCATGATAAGGTGGGCAATGTAGAAGGTCTTCCTAACTACTTTAGCTACATGGGTGTCGAATGACAGACTACTATCAACCTGGGTCCCCAGGTCCCTGATAACTTCTTCTGTACTCAGTGGATTGCCACCTATTTGGTAGCTAGGGGTAACCTTGTTTTTCCCGAAGGGTATGACTATGCATTTTTTGGCATTTAACTTTAGGCCATGGCTCTGGCACCAGTTATCCGTTTCTGTGAGACCCTTCTGAAGGATATCTGTGTCAGATGTGTTTTCTACTATGGCGCCAGTTTGCAGTCATCTGCAAACTTTGTCAGCCATAACCCTCCTGTGTTTGCTTGTACTTGAAAAGTAGAAGCCAAACGAGAGTGTGCGCAAGACTGAGCCCTGTGGTACACCACTTGTGACAGGCGTTGAGTCTGACATGGCGCCAGCAACTCTGACCCTGTGGGTTCTGTCATTCAGCCAGTTTGCAACCCATCTTGTGATGTATGGGTTAACATTTAAGCTGATGAGTTTTTCAATGATACCCGAGTGGGGTATTGTATCAAAGGCCTTTGCCAGATCGAGGTAGGCTGTATGGACTGCCTTTCCCTCATCAATGGCTTTGGTGACTGTTTGAAAAAAGTCAACCAAGTTTAGAAGGCATGATCTGCCTTTGACAAAGCCAAACTGGGATGGATCCAAAGTCTGCAAATTCCCTATGTCTTTATTTATGAGGTCCATTATGATCCTCTCCATGGCTTTGCAGATAAGGCTTGTCAAGCTAATGGGCGGGTAATTTCCAGGGTCGGTGGAGGCACCGCTGTGAAGTGGGACCACAGTTGCAGTCACTCCCCTGGAGTACGTATCCAGAGGTAAGACTATGATTAAACAGCTGTCCTAGCTGTGGGTTTAATCCTCGTTGAGTTCGTGGAGCACACAGCCGGGACACCATCAGGTCCCATGGATGCTGTGTTTTTGCTTTGGAGAGAGCAGTTCTCACTTGGGCGTTGGAGATGTTTGGGGGCTGCAATCGCTTGGTATAGATATCTCTCCTTTTAGGGGAGAAGTTTGCACTGAACCTGTCAGCCAGTATGTTGGCAATGTCTGTAGGATCAGTAATCTTCACATCATTTTGAACTAGTTCTGAGCATATCTGGGAGTTTCCTCCCAGGTTTCTAACTATAGCTAAAGAAGGCCTTATGATTGTCTTTTGAGTCTTTAGCTATTTTCCTCTCAAAATTTGCTTTGGATGATTTTATGAGAGCTCTTAGTTTTTACTTATAGTGATCAAGGGTGTCTTACCTTTTAAGGATTTTGCTCTATCTTGTAGTAGCTTCCTCCTTTTGTTGTAGAGTTTGTTTATGGCTGGGGTCCACCAGAGTGGACGCTTGCCTTTGGTACAAAGAGTCTTTTGTTTGCTTGGGATTGCATAATCCATGCAGTCCTGTAGATGCTGGTAGAAGGCATTTGTAAGTGATTCAGTGGCTTGAGTACTGTTTTCCGTCGGCTCGGGGCCTTAAAGGAGACCACACTAGTCTTTAGAAGTGTGAAGTCGGCTTTAGAAGTTCTTTACTGTGGTCTTTTTTATTTCAGGTGGGGTGGGATGAGGACCTCCAGCGAGATTAGTTGTGATCTGATCTCACCAGTGAGGGTATACTTCGGTGTTGAACATTGTGCTCCCATGTTCGTGATGATGAGATCAAGTATGTTTTCTCCTCTTGTGGGGATGGTGACTAGTTGTTCCATGGCATTTGAGTTTATGAATTCCAGGAACTTTTGGGCTAGGTGTTTGGGCTTGAGTAGTGTTCCCAGTCTATATTAGGGTAATTGAAGTCACCTAGTATGATGGTGTTTGGTGATACATTTATCCCCTCTAGTGTTTTCAGGAAGGCCATGTGAGGTTCCTGAGTTTGTGAGGGTGGCCTGTAACATGCTACAATTTGCAGAGCAGTCTTGCCTATGGTTAATTGCACCTGGATGGTCTCCGATGCATCGTGCGTTGCCACCAGTCTTGAGGTGTGGGTGTCTTTGATGAATATGGATACCCCCCCTCCTTTCTTGGTATTGTCCGGATTTTGGGGCCGGAACGCATGATAAGAGGAATGATAAGAGGAGGTAATTCCCAGATATGCTCAGAGGTAGTCCAAAATGTCAATAGAAACACCAAACCCACAGACATTGCCAACATTCTAGCTGACAGGTTCAGCGCAAACTTCTCCCCCCCCCCTCCACACCGAAAGTGCAAATATGTATCCCAGCAAAGTGCTGCCCCCCTGACATCTCAGATGCTCAGGAAAGAGCCACCTTCTCCAAAGCAATACACACTGCATCAATGGGACCAGACAGTGTCCCGGGCTGTGTCCTACATGAACTCCAAGACGTGCTACAACCAAACATAAAACTACTGTTCAATCCCAGCCTTACTACAGGATATGTGTCCAAAGAGTGGCGTACAGCAACAGTGGTCCCTCTACAGAAAGGTGGTGCCTCAACGGATCCTGGACACTATCACCGCATAAGCCACACTAGCTCGGTCTGCAGAGCTATGGAAAGGATCATCATGGACCACATAAATATAGATATTGGGGACCTACAGACACTGGTTCATACCCAGTTTGGCTTTGTTATGGGCAGATCCTGCCTCTCAAATCTGGTTGATTTCTTTGAAACAGTCACCAAGGCCATTGACGAGGGGAAGGTGGTCCACACAGCCTACCTGGACCTCGCAAAAGCCTTCGATACAATACCCCACTCCGGCATTCTAGAGAAGCTTACCAGCTTCAATATAAGCCCCTATGTCACTAGATGGATTGCACACTGGCTCAAGGACAGAACCCACATGGTTAGAATTGCTGGAGCCATGCCAGACTCCAAACCAGTTACAAGTGGTGTCCCACAAGGCTCAGTCTTGGGACCTCTCTTGTTTGGTATATATTTATCAGAGGTACAGGCCAACATGGAAGGACTGTGGCTGACCAAATATGCAGATGACTGCAAACAGGCCGCCATAATTGACTCTCCAGTCGACACAAGCATCTTCCAAAAGGGCCTCATAGAAACAGACTACTTGTGCCAGAGCCATGGCCTCCAGCTGAATGCAAACAAGTGTATAGTCATCCCCTTTGGCAAAAACAAAGTGCCCACAAAGTACCACATAGGTGGTACCCCATTACATACAGAAGAAGTAATTAGGGACCTGGGGACCCAAGTTGATAGCAATCTCTCATTTGACAACCACGTAGCCAAAGTGGTTAGAAAGACATTTTATATAGCCCTCCCCATCATGAAGGGATTCACATCTACATCAGGGGAGGGCATCGTGCCTCTTTACTCATCCCTCATCAGGCCCATAATTGAGTACAATCCCCCTGTTGGGATGTACCTTACCAGACACCTGCAGCAACTGGAAAGACCCCAAAAGTACCTCACCAAGAGGATCAAAGGGATCAAACAGATGCCATATGTTGACCGGTTAAAGAAACCCCAGCTCCACTCAGTGGCATACCGCCTGTTCAGAGGCATTCTGTGCCTAATGTATAACGCCATGTCAAACCCGGAATTAATGGGCATGCTGCACCTGAGAATATCCAAATCCCATCGGGCTACATGCTTGAGAGACCTGAACCTCAGCACTGAAATAAATAGGATATGCTGGAGGGACAGATTCATAACCCAGAGGTTCACTTCACTTTGGAATAAAATCCCAGTCCAGGTTAGGCGGAGTCCCTCATTGACTCTCTTCAAGGGGGATCTTGATGAGTGGATGGGACATTGTAGGTTTACCCCGGGTATCACTTCTGTGTCACTGTTAGACAGAGGCACAGTATACTAACCTCGGAAAAGGGCATGGCAAGATATATTTACAATGGATAGTGACAGCCAAACACATTCTGGCTAGGTTTTTAAATGCCCTAGGGCAGATAGCCTAGTATGAACCTATGAACCTAGAATCTATGTACCTTGTTCCTCATTGGCCCTATGTGCTGTTAATCACCATGGCAATCACAATACTATGGTAGCATGTGCAAAGGTCAGTTGTCAGTCACCTCGATGGTACAGTTGTGGAATATGTAGGTCATGTGGCAATGTCACAGCTGCCACATGTACACAGTCAATCCTCTCCCCTACACATGGACGTACAACACATGTATGAGATGGAACCACATAGCCAAACTGGGGACTAAGCACTCTGAACCCAGTACAGGCATAACCTGTCAGGTGGCATGCAATACTACAGTGACTACAATACCAGTCTGATGTAGACCTACACTGACAGCAATACAAGCACGTGAACACACTGGGCCATTTGTGGAGCCTTAGAATAACATCCTGCCTGAGCGGCACACACCTCTGCAGCTGGCACACAGGCATACGTTATGCCTGAACACATCACGCATAACACATAGCACACAAATCCTGTGTGCCAAACAGTCACAGCCTGTACAGCTAGACAACACACCTGCCACAGTTGTGTTAGCTACCTTTATTTTCCAGTACAGTGGGGTCATACTCACCAGGCTGGACAAGGTGAAGGTCACAGTGATATGCCCGTGGGGCACTATGGTCCACCACATAACACAAGCATACAGGTCAGTCAGAGGCATGGACACATGACTCAGTCATTGTCCATGCCACATACCTTCTCCTGCTGTACTTGTAGGGTGCTGACATCATCAGTGTTTATAAAGGGGAATGTGCATCCTGTAGTCTGTTCTCCTAGTTGCCAAAAGGGACATTTCCCTCACACAAAATTGCACACACAATAACCCCCCCTCATCCAAACACACACACTTGCAGGATTCAAACCCCTACCTGACTATGTTATGACACTCGAGACGGATGCATTAGCAGAGCGCGCAATTCACATTACTGGGAGGTTTCCCTTCTCCTGCTGTACTTATAGGGTGCTGACATCATCAGTGTTTAGAAAGGGGAATGTGCATCCTGTCTCCTAGTTGCCAAAAGGGACATTTCCCTCACACAATATTGCACACACACTAGCCCCCCTCATCCAAACACACACACACTGAGCATTTGCAGAATTTAAATCCCTACCTAACTATGTTATGACACTCATGACGGGCGCATTAGCAGAGCGCGCTATTCGCATTACTGGGAGGTTTCCCTTCTCCTGCTGTACTTATAGGGTGCTGACATCATCAGTGTTTAGAAAGGGGAACTTGCATTCTGTAGTCTGTTCTCCTAGTTGCCAGGAGAGACATTTCCCTCACACAATAACCCCCCCCATCCAAACACACACACTGAGCATTTGTAAGATTCAAACCCCTATCTAACTATGTTATGACACTCAAGGCGGACGCATTAGCGCAGCACGCTATTCGCATTAGTGGGAGGTTTTCTTTCTCCTGCTATACTTATAGGGTGCTGACATCATCAGTGTTTAGAAAGGGGAATGTGCATCCTGTAGTGTGTTTTCCCAGTTGCCAAAAGGGACATTTTTTTCACACAGACTTGCACACACACCAAACCCACTCACACTGAACATTTGCAGGATTCAAAACCCTTCCTAACTATGTTATGACACTCGAGACGGACGCATTATTAGAGTGCGCTATTCGCATTACTGGGAGGTTTCCTTTCTCCTGCTGTACTTATAGGGTGCTGACATCATCAGTGTTTAGAAAGGGGAATGTGCATCCTGTAGTGTGTTTTCCCAGTTGCTGAAAGGGACATTTCCCTCACACAGACTTGCACACACACCAACCCCACTCACACACACACTGAGCATTTGCAGGATTCAAACCCCTACCTAACTATGTTATGACACTTGAGACAGACACATTAGCGGAGCATGCTATTCACATTACTTGGAGGTTTCCCTGCTCCTGCTGTACTTATAGGGTGCTGACATCATCAGTGTTTAGAAAGGGGAATGTGCATCCTGTGGGGAGGCAGACGCCAAGCACACTCTGGCTAAGCTGTCATTCCCTAGGGCAAACAGCCTAGTGTTGACCTCTACACCCATATGTTTAATTGTCAAATGCACATTATTTGTTGCTGATAGACTGTTTGCAGGTCTTTATTGCCATAGCATTCCCTGTTTGTATGAACAACTTGTGTATCTGTGGAAGATGGTTGCATATGGGAGGGATCCACTATATCACGTATGTCTCTGTAGTCATTTAACTGTGTGCACTGGGCAGATTGCTGTAATGTGGTTGGTTCCTGGAATAACACGCATAAAATACCAGATATGTGTGGCCAACTGCTAAACTGAGATTTGGCCTAAGTGTGTGAGCATGCCCAGTTCAGCCTTCCCATGGCATGTTGTCTGACATATGTCTCATTTATCAAAGTGTGTGAGCATGCCCAGTGTGAGCTTTCCATATGTTGAACTCTGCAGCCCACCACATTTGTGGATGAGTGTGAACTTCAACAAAATCTCCCGCTTATGGTTGTGTGTTGTGTGTCATGTTGTGTAGTTACTGTCCAACTGCTTTGTGTGTGAACACAACAGGGATTATACTGTGCCTGCAGGGTTTGCATGGGATACTTTGCATACAGTTGTCAACATCCTTTCATACTGACCTAACACTGTAGTACTGTATAGTGTACTGGTTCAGTACTTTGACTGTGGTGGACAGTATCCTGGGCTTTAGTCCTATCACTGCTTTACATTTCCATAGTGAGCACAACAGCCTGGTTAGGGGCCAGTTGTGCACATCTGACCATGTTGCATTATGTTCAGATATGAACTACTTAAACCAGGCTTGTCCAACATTGGTAGTGTATTCCACAACATAGGTGTACATTTGCAAACACTAGTGATGTGCCCTAGGCCATTTCTAATGCTAGTCGGAGAGTGTGTTTGTCCTTCGACACACATTGTAAGTGGAGTTTGCCATGACATATGGCATGGTTAGTATACTGTGGCTCTGTCTACCTGTGACATAACAGTGATACCCAGGGTAAACCTACCATCTCCCATCCACTCATCAAGATTCCTCTTGAGGAGAATTGATGAGTGACTGTATGGATAGCCTGTACTGGGAGTTTACTCATGGGTGGGGGTGGTTTCTGTGTTATGGATCATGCAGTACAGCTTGTCCTATGTATGTCAATGCTGAGGTTCCGGTCTCTCATGTGCATAGCTCACTGCCATTCAGATTGTACAAGGTGCAGCCTGTTTATTGATACCAGCTTGGACATGGCTTTATACATCAGGTACAGCTTGCCTCTGGGTGGGCAGTATGGCAGTGTGTGTAGCTGCAGTTTGTTTAATCAGGCAACACATGGCATCTGTGCAAGCTCTTTGGTACTCCTGGTGAGGTACTGTTGGGGACTTTACAGTTGATGGAGGTGTCTGCTGAGGTACATCCCACAGTGGCTATTGTAGTCAATTGTAACACTGATGAAGGATGACTGCAGAGCCACAATGACCTCCCCTTATCTAGATCTGACAACCTTCATGATTAGGTGGGTATATGGTATGTTTCTGTACACACTACAGCCACATGTTTGTCCAATGCAGGATATCTATCACCTTGTGTCCCCAGGTCTCTCATTACATGTTAAGTACGTAATGGGTTAACACCTATGTGGTAATTGGTGGGCACTTACTGTATATCCACGGGGGTTGACTATACACTTTTCTGCAATTAGCTTGCTGACATGGCTATGGCACCAGTTGTCTGTTCCTATGTGGCCCTTTTGTGGGATGCTTGTGTCAGCTGGAGGGTCAAATATGGTGAGCAGTTTGTAGTCCTCTGCAAACATGTTCAGACACAGTCCTTCCATGTTGGCCTGTATCTATGGGACATATATACCAGACGAGGGAGGTCCCAGGACCAAGCCTTGTGGGATGCCAGTTATATCTGGTTTGTAGTCTGACATGGCTGCAGCATGTCTGACCACGTCAGTTCTGTCCTTGGTCTGGTTTGCAACCCCTCTACTGACATAGGGGTTTAAATTTAAGCTGGTGAGCATATCTATAATGAACACGTAGGGTATTGTATAGAAGCCTTTGCAAGGTCCAGCTACTCTGTGTGGACCACATTGCCCTCATCAATGACCTTAATGACTGTTTCATATGAGTCAAACATGTTTAGGGGCAGGATCTGCACTTAAGAAAGCCACACTGGGTAGGGTCAGTAGGTCGCTAATATCTTTATGTCTGCGGTACATGCTGATCCTTTCCATAGCTGTGCAGACAGAGCTTCTCAGGATTCTGGGGTGGTAGTTTTCAGTATCCATTCAGGCAACACCTTTGTTGAGAAGGACCACTGTTGTTGTACACTGCTCTTTGGGTACATATCCTGTGGTAAGGCTGACATTGAGCAGTAGTGTGATTTGGCATTCCATTCTTCTTGGAGTCCATGTTGGACTCAGCCCAAGACACCATCTCATACCATTGCTGCTGTGTGTTTTGCTTTGTAGATGCTGGCTGTTACCTCAGCATCTGCAATGTCAGGGGGCCAGCAGTCTGCTGGGATAGATATTTTGCATTTGTTGGGGGGGGGGTTGCACTTCACCTGTCAGGATGTATGTTGGCAATATGTGTGTGTGTTTGGTATGTTGTTTGTAATATTTGTGTGATTCAGAGCATATCTGTGAATTCCCAACACGGTTCCTAACATCAGTTGTGGAAGCCTTGGGATTATCCTTAGTGTCCTGTACAATTTGTATCCTCATAGGTTCATAGGTTCATACTAGGCTATCCACCCTAGGACATTTGTAAGCCTAGCCAGAGTGTGTGCGTCTTTCGCCACCCCTTGCTATGTGAATATTGTGGCCATTTATGATTTGCTTTGCTGTGCCTCTGTCTAGACGTGACACAGTGAAGACCCCCAGTGTAACTCAATGATCATCCATCCACTTGGCAAGATTCCTGTTGAAGAGTGTCAGTGAGGGGCTCTGCCTAACATGGAGTGGGATTCTGTTCCAGGGTGTGGGGAGCCTCTGGGTTATGTATCTGTCCCTCCAGCACATCCTATTTCATTATGTGTTGAGGTTGACATCTCTCAGTCTCACAGCTCCGATGGCTTTGAGTTTTCGGGGGTGGAGCATGTCCATTACTCCTGTGTTGGACATGGCCTTGTACAACAGGCATGCAATGCCTCTGTGTAGGCAGTATGTGACTGCATTCAGCTGGGGTGTCTACAGCCAGGCAGCATATGACATATATTTGAGACCCTTTATCCTCTTGGTGAGGTACCTTTGAGGTCTTTCTAACTGCTGCAGGTGTCAGGTAAGGTACATCCCAAATCAGGCATTGTACTAGATTATGGGTGTGATAAGAGAACAGTATAGGGGCACAATGACCTCTATTGACGTAGATGTGAATACTTTCATGATACGGTGTCCAGTATAGACAGTCTTCCTAGCCACATTGGCAATGTGAGTGTCACATAACAGGTTACTGTCCACTTGTGTCCCTAGGTCCCTGATTACTCCTTCCATACATAATGGTTTACCACCTGTGTGGTAATTTGTGAGTACCTTGTTTGGTATTTGGTGGGACATTCATACTGTCCAGTGTCTTCAGGATGGCTGGGTGGGGTTCCTGCGTGTGAGAGTGTGGTCTGTAGCATGCTACAGACTGTACAGCAGTCTTGCCTACGGTTAGTTGCACATGAGTGGACTCCAATGCCTTGTGCATTGTCAGTTACCTGGACATATGGGTGTCTGTGCTGAATATGGATACTCACCCTCCTTTTATGTTTTGTTCCAGGTTTTGGGGCCATGACACATGATATGTGGTATAGCCTAGTAGTGCTGGCGTGCTGTCAGGAGGCTTGCAGCAGGTTTCTGTCACTGCACAGACATCAGTGTTCTCCATACTGGGGATGGCCTCGGGAGCATGCATATTGGGGTTTACACATCTGGCATTGGTCAGCATTACCCTTATGTTTCTTTCCACTTATGTTTTGTAGGGTGGTGGGTTAGTCTTTTCAGCCTTGCCTACGAAAGGCTCTATGGAGGTGGCAAAAGCCTTATCCAATATCCAGACGCCCAGGGGTAACAGGTGCAAGCCATCCCTAGAACAGCTGCGTGGCTTGTCAAGCTTGACATCCCAAGCAGACAGACATTGGATCCCCTTGAAATGACACCAGTAATTGTGCCACTTGTTATAACTGATCATTCCGTGTTTGTACTGTGGCATCATTCTTGGTGAGGGTAGGATGCTGCAAATGGTCAGTGTCATACTGGCCTGGACTACATAATCGGAGAGCTCATCTATGTCTCTTTTCATGTAGTCCGGGGAGGTACATCTCAGGTCATTCACACCAGCATGGACTATGACTGCATCATATTTCTACTTGCTTTGGGGTGACCTGCATACTTGTGTTATGTGGCGTACTGTAGCAGCCTACAGGCAGCTTACTGTACCCTTTCACTTGTTCAGTCTGGTGTGCGGGACAGCAGTGTGTCTCACTATGGAGTCACCTATTACAACTGTATCAGGCATGTTGTTTCTCCTTCTGGCCTGTGACTGTTTGGCACACCAGCTTTGTGTACTATGTGTTGCATGTGCTATGTTTGGAGGTTGTTTGATTGGGTGTCTGCTTTGGAGGCCTCTGTTGGTGTAGTGGGTTTGTAATTCGGGCCTCCGGGAATGTTTTTCTGTGTTTATGTCTTTGGTTTGCAGTTGTGATAGGTCTATGTGGGACTGGGTTTGTGGTGTGTGTGGTTACCTTCTCCTCCTGACTAGTTTTGGGAGTACTGAGTTGAGGGAGCTCAGCCTCCAGTTTGGATAGATGGTTGCATTTCTCACATATATTTGTATTTCTTGGGGGGAGTTGGGGGTTGTCTGTGTACTTGGGGCAGGTGTAACATTGCCTCAAGATTCACAGATTCAACCTGTTGTAGCTGGCCTTAGTGGATTGTATGTGTGGACATATTTTATTGCCATACTACTGATCAGTGATTACTTCTTTTTTTATGTTTTCTCTATCATGTAGTAGCTTCCTTATTCTCTTGCATGGTTTGGTTATGGCTGGTGTCCACCATGCCAGATGCCTGCATGTATGGCATTGTGTCTTGTTTTAATTTAGGATTGCATAATCCAAGCATTCCTGGCAGTGTTCATGGAATGGCTGTATTACAGGTTCTGAGGTGTGGCCCATATTTTGCACCTGCACAGGACCTTTAATGGATTCCACATCAGTTTGGAGGAGTGCAAATATTGCTTTACACATGTTTTTCACTGTGGTTTTCTGGCCAGGGACTGTGGTCAGGATTTGTATATCCAGTGTGATTACTCTATGGTCTGGTTTTACCAGTGAGCAATACACTTCTCGTCTTGCCATCCAGTACCCATGTTGTTGATTATCACATCCAGTATGCTTACCCCTCTTGTGGGAGTGGTACGTTGTTCCTGGGCATTTTGGTTTATGGATTCTATGAACTTTTGTCCTACAGTGTTGGAGCTAGTATAATGCTCCCAGTCTATGTCTGGGTATTTTCAGTCACACAATATAATGTGGTTTGGAGGACTTGATATATTCATGTATTCCAGCATAGGCCAGGTGTAGTTCCTGGTGTTGGGACAGTAGTCTGTAGCAGGCTATAAACTGGGAGGGAGTTTTAGCCACTGTTACTTGACCATGGCTAGTCCATGCTGCTTCTTGTTGTGGTACCAACATGGGGGTGTGGTTATCCTTGACAATTGTTGCTAGCCATCCTCCTTTTGTAGCTTGTTCCATGTTTTGAGGCTGTACAGCACAGTATGAGGTGTAACCTGGTAGTGTTAGGGTGCTGTTGTGAGCCTTGACCCAGTTTTCTGTTACAGCACAGATATCAACATTCTCCATACTGGGTGAGTTTAGACTGCATGCATCTTGCTGTTTAGACTTCTGGCATTGGGTAGCATTACATCTAGATTCTTATCCCTTCTGATACCTATGGAGGTAGGTTTGTGTTTTGAGCCTTACCTATTCAGGGCATGCTGTGGGTAACAACAGCCTTTGCCAGTATCCATACGGCCTGCACTGATAGGTGCACGCCAGTCCTAGCAGGTGGGGCATCATGTCATGCTCAGCATGTCATCCCAGGCTGGCACACATTGGATCCCCTTTGACTAACTGCGATACTTCAGCCAATTATTGCACTTGATCATCTCATTGTCATATTGTGGCATGATGCTTGGTGAGGGTAGGATGTTAGTCACGGTCCTCAGGTGTGCATATAGTACATGGTGTTACATTACTTAACACATGGCATTCATGCCTCAGTTGGTGCTGCAGGGCTGCCTCTGTTGGATGCACATATTACACTCCCTGTACATGTTTGTGAGCAGGTCATGTCATTTTAGGCATCCCTGTTATTATTTGAGTGAGTCAGAGGGGGTATCATTCCCAGGGTTCCTACTGAGCCAGTGTATGTGCTATGCGTTGCCTCTTTGCCAAGGCCAGGGCATACTGGGCATGCCTCCTTCGGCCTACTGGGGCAGGCTCAGGTTGTTCCTCCTCCGAGTCATGCTTTGCCTGTGATGGCCTTGGCAATGGTGGGAGGCTGTTTGGCCCAGCCCTATGCTGGTCCTGCTGCAGCTGTTTTCGCAAGATCATATTATGTAGCATAGCACATACCATGACAATTTGGGTACATGTAGTTGGTGTGTACTGCAAGGCTCCACCAGATGTGTCCAGACACCGGAACCGTGACTTGAGCAGCCCAAACACATGCTCTATTACATTACGTGTTTGTGCGTGTGCCTCATTATGGCGTTCCTGTTCAGGTGTGTGTGCATTTCTGATGGGTGTCATCAGCCACGGCTCCAGTGCATAACATGCATCCCCCACTAGGTGTCCGTGTGGGATGTCCCCATTGGCAAATTTCTGGTACAGCTGCGTCAAATGTCAGATGTGGGAATCATGGTAGCTCCCAGGGCAGCCAGCACACACATTCATTATTATGCCCTGGGCATCACACATGACCTGGCAGTTGATGGAGGGGAAGCCCTTGTGGTTAATGTAGGCCCTACCCCGCTCACTGGCTGGTGCTTTGATGCGTATGTGCGTGCAGTCTATTGCACCCACTACCTCAGGGTATTCCGCTATTTGCTGGAAGAGACGCATATTGCTGGCCAATACCTCACGGGCATTGGGGAAATATACATAATCACCGACATGTGCTGACATGGCATCCAGGAACTGGTGCAGTACCCTGGAGGCTGATGCCTGTGATATCCCCATCATATCACCAGTTGGTCTCTGGAAGGTACCTGTTGCTAGTATTCTTAGGCCAACACATACCTTGGTTTCCACTGGGATGGGTTCCCCTCTGTTGGTTCTGTGTGTGAGGCGTGGCCTGCACA
This sequence comes from Protopterus annectens, assembly GCF_019279795.1. Lineage (NCBI taxonomy): Eukaryota > Metazoa > Chordata > Ceratodontiformes > Protopteridae > Protopterus > Protopterus annectens. Next base: position 1,211,018,779 of record NC_056726.1, read on the forward strand.
GCTCCACTATTTGCTGCAGGAGTTCTCTGTCCACTCTATAGTGCTCTACTATCTCCAGCTCATGTAACCCATGGTAGGTGACCCTGGGCCTGTACACTCTTCTCCATCTCCTCACTGTGTGTTTTCTGGCACCATCTGCATTGTCACCACCCTCAGCAAGTCGCCTATGTCTCATTATGACAGCTATGGCATCCCCTAACATTTCTGCTCTGAGTTCAGCTTTTTCAGTTTTTACTTCTAATAGCTTACTCCCGTCTTGCAGTGTCTCTTGAGAGAAACATCCTGCACTGCTGTTTGCAGAGTTTTAAGTGCTGGGCTGGGCTACTATTCTGCCTGTGTAATTGCCTGCTTCTAATTGTTTTCACCTGCTAGCTCCAGCAATATTCCCTGGTAGCTTCCTACTAATTCTGTTGCTTCCTTTTTCCTTTCTGTTTCCTCAGGGGGGAGCAGCATGTATACCAGCAGAAACACGCTCACAGTGGCTTACACATGTGCACACATGCTTACACGGTTCAGAATCTGCTTATTCGGGTTAAAACACGCACACACCCATGCAAACAGTGTTAAACATCTCCCAACATGCTCCCACATGCTCAGTCTGCCTTACACGTGCACACACTGTCTTACTCGCATGCACGCCCAGCAAGAAACTTTGGTGTAGGCAACAGTGTACACCTTCCATTTCTTGACTTTCCCATGCTTATGTTGTGACACTCCTCTTTCCATGATATGTGTCTGACATCTGTCATGTAACTCTGACCTCCAATGAACTGCAATTCTTTCTGCCATTCCCCCCTGTGATGTCACCTATCTCCTACTCTGTTCCTCCCCTTTCTGTAACTCTTACACTACTCAGAATGTGCTCATTTGCTATGTGACAGTGGAATTCAGTATCCTAACACTCATTTGCATCAGATTGCCTACTAATGCTTAGTTACATCTCTTAGACTCAGCTTCCCCCCTTAGCAACCACTACACGGTGGCCATGTTGTTTTTGGTCTGCTGATCCCTGCATTGTAAATCCATGTATTGCATATTTTTATTAATTTTGCATCAGGTTACCTTGCCAATGGCCACATACTTGGCCATTGGCATGCTTCCTGACACATATGCACCCTTTATTTGGAGCTGACATGGCTCCATTGTGGTTTTTGCAGAAACGTACTCAGTTGTCAACTGAGTACATTTCTGCAGCTAAAACGGCTCTTACACGGGCTGCTTTGGGCTTCCTGGATCGCTAATCAACCTCATTTACATGCTATTCGGCTGCAAGTGAGGTGATTAGCTTATCCACGCCCACTCCATGTAAGAGACGTTTTAGCTGGTCTCTTACACGGACTTTGGGCTGTTCCTGGATCGAAAAGGCTGCATGGAGTCTTACACTACTCTTAGACTCTGTGCAAGCCTTCGTGAATCCTGCCCAATGTTTTTCCACCAACTGCATGTACCACACTTACTGAGAGTGTGCAGTTTTTGGTTTTGGTTATGCAACATTTAAAAGTGTTGCCCATTGCTTACCATGACCCAAACACAGGGCTCGAGGGGAGTACTACTGGCTAGCATGTTTACATGACAATAAGCTCTGTGCAATGGTAGCAAGCAATGGAAAACCAAGGTTAATTGATATATAGGCACTTGTGCAACTGTTGGTCAACTGGGAAGTCCATGCCAGTCCAAATAACAGAAATATACTTACAGGAACATAGTACACAGTGTACCCACAGTCACACATTTGATAATACATGGGAAATACATACTGAAATAAATAAGTAAATGAATTACTCAATAATAGTGTTTCAGCCATCATACTAATAAAAATTAATATCAGCTATACAATGAACCATTGTATGTGAGAGTGAGTATAATGGGAAGTGGAAGAAAACTAAATGTGCATGGAACATGCTGTATTAGAACCCAGGACCATGTGTACAATAGTCCTACACCTACAGCTGTTGCCACAAAAAAGTTGAGAAAACAGTTGTCTGTGTTGTAATTTATTGTTAGAAACTGAAATGCTACAATAGTAACACAAAGGTTGCACACCCCGTACTAGAAACCAGAATAATCTGCATTCCAACCTGGCACTTAACACCTGCTGCCAAAGGAGGAGTTACATTACATTTGCTATCTTAACATTGTTAAGTTCTCGCTGTTAACTGAAGCACAACATCATTTACCAGGTTTGTGCGATGCACAATAATATTAATTAAATGCATCTGGTTTCTATTTTTGGCTGCCTGATTCCTGTCTGCTAAGTGGGTGGTCCAGCAAACCAGGTGAGCACCACAAAAGCCGTTTGTTCTAAGGGGCACATCTCACAAATACTGGGAAAAAATTAAAAATTCAAAATAAAGAAAAACAGAGGGAGAAATACTTGAAATGAGGAAAACAATCTATGGCAATGCCTGAAACAGATTTTAATGATGAGAACTCAAGAAATGGGGAACCAATTACCATGCTGGCATACGATCTGCTTTTGCATACAGCAACCTTACACTCAAATGCTATCTTCAATTTCTCATTCATGTTATAGGCTTCATGGCCACAGTCACTTGGGTGAGCCACAGAACCTTGCTTACATGTGCCGTGCCTTATTAATATGCATGGTGCAATGCTGTGTGATGAGCAACATCGCATACATGAATACACTCAGTGTAGACTCTGCAGCTGTGTGTGTGTGTGTGTGTGTGTGTGTGTGTGTGTGTGTATATATATATATATATATATATATATATATATATATGTACACACACACACACACACAGAGCTACAAGTGTTGTCAAGTGGACATGCATATGAGTCATTTACTGAGAGCAGGGGCAGTTGAGAGCTTTGGAGATGTGTCTATGTGTATATGTGTGTGTGTGTGTGTCTGTGTATATACACACAGAGCTACGAGTGTTGTCAAGTGACCATGCATATGAGTCATTTACTGAGAGCAGAGGCAGTTGAGAGCTTTGGAGATGTGTGTGTGTGTGTGTGTGTGTGTGTGTGTGTGTGTGTGTGTGTGTGTGTGTGTATATATATACACACAGAGCTACGAGTGTTGTCAAGTGACCATGCATATGAGTCATTTACTGAGAGCAGGGGCAGTTGAGAGCTTTGGAGATGTGTCTATGTGTATATGTGTGTGTGTGTGTGTGTGTGTGTGTGTGTATGTGTGTGTGTGTGTGTGTGTGTGTGTGTGTGTGTGTGTGTGTGTGTGTGTGGTGTATTTGTGTGTCTGTGTGTATGTATTGAGGTCTGAATGGGGGGTGCCTGAGCTAACATGATATATCTGCCACTGCAGTGCAGCAGAAAGGGCTTGGTAGCACTAGTTGTAATTGCTGTGTGATTCACAGACATCCACATTAGCCAAGGTCTTTCCTCATAGTTGTTTTGATGAATCTCTGATTTCCGTGATCGCACTAAAACTCACTTTTTGCCACTGCATAAATGCTCACACTCTGTTTCTGAATCTGGCCATTGTCTTTGGCTGTTTAGGTCAATGACATCAACATCTATGGTTTCTGTAGTACCTTGTTTCCTTGTAAAGAATGATTGCCCAATAAGTGTCAAGTTCTTTATATACTTACAATAATTTCTAAAATTTTCTTTGATTATCATGAAAATTCCTTGTAACCAGATATTAACATTAAAAGTTATATACACTATATGTTACATAACATGGTCAACAAAATAAAGTAAATAAATCAGGTTCACCAAACTGATGAGTTAAAACACTTGTGCAGGCAACATTTGAAGACTACTGGTTGCAGAACTAATGATAGTAAGATTAAAAAGAATTCTGAACAAAGACTATTAATGAGGTGTAGCAAAGGGGAGATAGTAATTATATTGGAAAAAGATACTGTATGGAATGATTTATATGGGGTGCATTTTTCTACACAAATACTTTATGGCAGCAGCAGGTGCTGTTTACAGATTGACAAGATAATGAAAATATACACAGATGTAAGGACTGCACTTGATTGTCAAGATTGCTCAGAGTGTTCAGAACCTGCCTATCCTCCTTGTGTCTTGTGTTTTTTGGCTCCCTATTAAAATGTTGGTACTTGTAATGTGAAGTGCTGACAAACCAAAAAAAAAAAAAGTTCAAAAACTCAGGGTAATAGTGAATCGCAAAGATCACACTTCTCCTTTAAACTTCTTTTTTGCAAGGGAGCAAGACCCCTGCACCCCCCACACATCCCTGAACTTATATATACCAACTCAGAGATGACCATACCCCAGAGAAAAGGGAATATTTCTGGGAAATGGCCACCTCTGACTTGATATATGCAAGTCTGTTCTTTCTGCCATTCAGTGTCTGAGTTTTGGGACTGTAGCAGGTCCTGACATTTCAAATGGTTGCCATTTTTTCACCTGATACTCCAGTTTCCTCAACAACACACGAGCGATTTGAACAGTGAGGTGTATGCATATGAATGTTTTATTTTGTTTTGTTTTTTATCAAAGACTTTAACATAGAAACCTTGCACAAAAACAGTATAAGCATTCATTAATCCAAGTAGAAATTGCTTATAGCATGTACATATCAAGAATTACTTAAAGAAAAAAATACGGAAGAATATTAGTCCCATTTTTGTCAATCTATCTTCTTTATTGCCAAACATTAAACTTCCTGAAAATAATTCAAAATGCCTTAATATGGTTTGCAGGGATTTCCTTTCAATCTCTGTATAACAAATTCATCAAAGTGTCCATCATCATCCTTACCAACTGCAGGCTGTAATCATCATCCTTAACCAGCCCCAGGCTGTGATCATCATCCTTACCATCTCCAGGCTGTGATTAGCATCCTTGACCAGCTCCAGGCTGTGATCATCATCCTTACCAACTCCAGGCTGTGATCATCATCCTTAACCAGCTCCAGGCTGTGATCGTCATCCTTACCAACTCCAGGCTGTGATCAGCATCCTTAACCATCTCCAGGCTGTGATCAGCATCCTTAACCAGCTCCAGGCTGTGATCAGCATCCTTAACCAGCTACAGGCTGTGACCTTACTCCAGGCTGTGATCAGCATCCTTACTCCAGGCTGTGATAGCATCCTTACCCGCTCCAGGCTGTGATCAGCATCCTTACCAGCTCCAGGCTGTGATCAGCATCCTTACCAGCTCCAGGCCGTGATCATCAACTTTAACCAACTACAGGCTGTGATCATCAACCTTAACCAACTCCAGGCTGTGATCATTAACCTTAACCAGCTTCAGGCTGTGATCAGCATCCTTAACCAGCTCCAGGCTGTAATCAGCATCCTTAACCAGCTCCAGACTGTGATCAGCATCCTTAACCAACTCCAGGCTGTGATCAGCATCCTTAACCAGCTCCAGACTGTGATCAGCATCTTTAACTAGATCCAGGCTGTGATCAGCAAACTTAAACTACTCCAGGCTGTGCAAGTCAGATTACATCCTCATGATGAGATAGCTAAAAGTAAGAAATGAACATCTAATGAATGATGAAGGTGTGTTTGGATCACCCTCATGATGGCATTAATTACCTTAGTCTGTATCAGACTAACTTTGGCACAAGACCAAATTATATGTAGATAATACCCTCTTGCTGCTCCACACCTCTAGTATTTGCCCTACACTTTTAGTTTTCCTTAAAGAAAACCAGGAAGCAGGAGTGTAGACAGATTTTTTAAATGTGTCCTCTAATGTCCAGTGCTGCTGCTCCCTCCCTTCGTCAGCCATGTTATCCAAGTCAGATAAAACTCTCACAGTGTCCCAAGACCTCCACACAAGCTTTGGCAATTATCTCTGGAATCTTAAAAAAGTTCATTATGAGAACATTTAAATAAATGCCCACATTGTCTTCAGCCCTCCACAAAAATTATAGCAACCTTCTGTGAATGCCTCTGAGTGGGATCAGTTTTACATTAGGTGAGAGTCCATGGTAAAGTCCTATACTAGTCCTGTGCCAAAATGTATTTATTCCATTTGGAGTGTAGGGCGGATGCCAGGCAGCCAGAAGCTAGACATTATGTGATGCATTTTATACCTTAGATTGGAAAAATAAGTTGTTGACTCTTCTTTTGCCCAGCAGTGCTGTGTGTGTGTGTGTGTATGTGTGTGTGTGTGTGTGTGTGTGTGTGTCCATGGAGGCTTGGTCTATCAAAAATGGAAAAATTTAGACAGACAGAGACACACACACACATACACACTGTATATCTGCTTACAGGCAAACTGGAAGATTGCCAGTTCACCTTCAGGATATCTTTGAGGTGCAAGAGGAAATCAGAGCACATAGATAAAGACATTCAGAGATACACAGGCCACACACACACTTCACACAGATGACATCACCAAAACGTCAGCCAGAGGCAAGCACTAAGAGATAGCAATGCTCACTGTGCTCATGAACTGCAAAACATTAGACTTTGCCACTAAAGGCAGATGACCTAAAGCCTGCTTTGCCCATTTTTAAAGGCTGTATTTCAATCCTTTTGAGATTTCTTTACAAACTATTGTGTTGCAAAGTCTGTGAAAGGCTATCCTCCTACATGTCATTACAAAACTATCAAAAGAACAGAGCACTCTGGTACAACACATATCTGTCCTCAGGGCTTCCACTGCAGCATACTTCTGAATGACTCCAGCCACTTCAAAGCTTGGTATTGTAGCCATGGCATGATACAAGTGAATATATATATATATATATATATATATATATATATATATATATATATATATATATATATATATATATATAAACTCCAGGACACATCATAGATACACACCCACACACATACGAATAAATAAATAAAAATATATGTACTGCTTTGGAAAGTGAATTCACATTAACCCTAAGCTGGACAGGCTACACTGGCCTTTATGTTATACTGTTACCCCCCCCCCCCCAACATTACAAAAGTGTCTTTCCAAGAAAATAACCAAAGGAATATTCATTATCAGGTCAAAAAACTGCTATAACACAGACAGCATTACTCTAATTTCCAGTAAAATAACAGAATACATTTTATAATGATCAGTATCAAATAAATAAGCTAGCGGCCGTATCAAATAAATAAGCTACATTATAGACACAAACACACACACTAGCCTCATGAATTATCTTCTAGCTCTTTCATTTGAAATCACTGCTTTGTAAACGGAATTCATGATGAGCAAGTTCAAGAGAACTGCATGGTGGTTTATATGATGCACCCCACCCCCCAAAAAACAAATATTTCAAAAGTACTGCACTTCCAGCTAAATAACCATTGATCAAATCAACAACAAACTAGAACACACAAGCATAAAAACATTGTTGCAATTTATTGAACTCCTTTTGTATTGAATAACAAGTTAACAGCTTACACCAGACAAGCAAAGTTGCTCATAGGTGCCCCTAAATGCCTAGAAAGTTCATTTGCTTGTTTCTTGCTCCTTAACTAATTAGTACCTATGAGCTGTAGAATGTCACTTTTAGTAGCTTGCACTTATTCTTGTATCCCAGAACATCTCTGAATAGTAAAGTTGGAAACAAATGTAAATGTTTAATGAATAATGACATTATTAAAAGGGTGCAGAAAGCAATGCTGTCAGTAAAACGTCAGTTATAACAGAGCATTTGCAGTCCTTGCACAAATAATGTCACATATTATAATGCACACAAACCTAGAATAATCTTTTTTCTCTAAAGTTTCACAAATTGTCTTATTTTGGAAACTGCATATTCTACACTTATATCAACAGATAACATTTTATTAGCTAGACGAGCTTTCACATGGAAGTAACAAATTCATCTCTGGGTGCTTGTTTACCGAGACATTTACAGACATGAAACTTATGCTAAATTGTATAATTAAACATTATGATGATTAACTGTATAATTATCAATACACACAACACAAACTATCTCTATATGCACAATTTATAGTAAAAATATTAACAATAGTTTTCTCCAACATCATCTGAGGTTTCATCTGATGCCATGAAATAGCTTGAAAGTTGCCTGGTTTGGGAATTATCAAATATAGATTGGAATATTGCATGTCTTGGCAATTTCTGTAGTACAATGCACTATCATGTGGATGCATTTTTCTGTTTCCCACCATTGCATTTCACACCATGCCCCTCAATAAAATCTCTCTCTCTCTCTTAATTTTGAAAATGTGAACATGTGACAGGACATCTTGTTACTATTTCAGTTTCAGGTCACTCTAATTTATCAATCTTAAATGACATTTCAGCAGTTATATATTTTAGTTTCTAATGCTGCCTAAAATTAATTGATAAGCCATTTAGTTAGGGAATCCACACCCCCCCCCGAAATATACAACCTGTGAGTTCCAAATTGCCTCTTTGATTGAGAAATTGGTACACAGTCTCTGTAATTTGCACAGACAGAACAAACAAACAAAAATCTTGCTTTATCCTTCCTGCAAGAGGATTTGCAGCAACAGCAGCAGACACAGCACCAAACTCCAACAGAAACATCAGTAGACAGACCATACTTAATAGACTTTACAGTCTGTTAATTAAAGAATAAAAAGGCTTTTCAATCAGCTGCAGTAGACATTGATTGCAATAAACTGGATCTGGCAGCTTGGAAAGGCATTAACCATTTATAAGCACAAACAGGGATGATGTGTCAGCTCAGCTGTATTTAAGGAAATTAAACAGCCCATTAATAAAGCTGCAACTAATAATGCTCAGTTCTAAAATGTCCCATTCATGCCTTGCTCCCCTATATAGAGCTAGTATCCCTAGCCATTTGTAGTTCTAAGCTATCAGTACATTTTTTGCTTGCTGATGACTCCATCTCAGTCTCTGAGACAGCCCTCTCACATCATACAGTAAAAACTAATTATAAACAAAGACTCGTGAATAGGGTTTTCTTTTTTTTTCATATATATTTCACAGTCTGTCCTCTTTGATGTACACCTACCAAGGGTGTGTCCATGCAGAAAAAAAATTAGCAAAAAAGTCTGAAAGTACATTTACTAATTTAGGAGACCAACATTCCTAACATTCAAATACTTTAATCACCACAGTTACTGCCCCTTACTAAGAAATGTTGCACATATTCAAGGAAGTACTTTACAGATAAGGTATGCAATGGAACAGATATAGAATTACTGTGAAAAAAGCATAGATAAACAAATGAGGCACCAGCACCATAAAGAAAGAAAGAAAGGAATACACATGCAGTGTTTGCAGTCTTTGATATTTTGTGAGTACATTGGTATCCTAACTGTTGGCAATATCATAATCATCCAGAAAATTACTGGCAAATGAGAAAGGATGACTTTTATAACTTGTTTCTTTTGCACTTTCAATGTGACTTGATGAAGTGTCACATTATCAGTATAGCAAAACACCGTTTGTCTTGCAAATATGTCTTTGTGGCAAATATGGGAAATACGCTTCAATCATTGTTCTTCATATTCTTGTTTAAGGGTTTGAATATATACAGGTTCCTGTTGCAAAATGACAAGGTGAAATGTACGTGTAAAGTATATGATTCCCAATTTTTTTATTTTTTTCCCCTTTATCATTTGCACACCGTCTGGCATTGTATTCCATTGACTGGCAGGTGTCAGTAGCAGTGAACAACATTTCACTACACAAGGTAAAAGCTGGCAAATTTTATTTGGACTGCCATCAATAGTCAATCAATCAATTCTCATACTCCAATCTCTGTCACCATGGAGCACTCCCGCCACTCTCCTACAAATTCCTGTAATCTTTTCCCTTGTGTCCCACCCTCTGCTTGCTAACTGCCTTTTCATCACTGTCCTGTCAACCCCTATTTCACATGTTTAATCTGGTTGGAAAATAGATCCTCACACAACACACATGGCCAGAAATGGCCCATGGAAAAAACTTCATGTTCATAGGTTCATAGGTAGGTACTAGGCTATTGGCCCTAGGGCCTATATAAGCCTAGCCAAAAAGGTACCCTGGCTTTTGCCACCCAAGAAAATTTTCCTGTGCCCCTGTCGAGTAGAGCCACAGAAGTGATCCCCGGGGTGAATTTCCTATCTCCCATCCAATCAAGATTTTTCTTGAAGAGTGCTAATGAGGAGCTTTGTTTGATAGATAGGTAGTTTGTTCCAGAGTATGGGAAGTCTCTGGGACAGGAATCTATCCTTCCAGCATGTTCTGTTTATTATGGTGACAAGGTTTAGGTCCCTAGAGCGTGTAGCTCATTAGGATTGGGATTTCTTTAAGTGGAGCATGTCCAACAGCTCTGGGTTTGATATAGCTTTGTATGTTAGGCAGAGATCGCCTCAGTAGGTGATATGCAACGGAGTAAAGCTGGCGTTTGAAACAGTCTGCGTAGGGCATCTGTTTGAGGCTGGTAATCCTCTAAGGTATTTCTGCGGCTTTTGCAATTGTTGTAGATGTCTTGTGAGCTACATACCAAAATAGGCATTCTGCTCTTAATGGGTAGAATATGTGATGAATAGAGGGGAACAATTATCTCTCATTTCCTGGATGAGAAGCCTTTTGTGATGAGGTGTGCCACATAGGATTTCCTGACTACTGTGGTGATGTGATTATCAAAACTACTGTCCACCTGTGTGCCAAGGTCTCACACTTTTGGTGTTAATTAGACTACCACCTATGTGGTAGTTCATGGGTACAGAGTTTCTACCAAAAGGGATGACAATGCAATTTTTGGCACTGAGCTTGAGGCCATGGTTTTAACACCAGGCATCTGTCTCAGTGAGGCCCTTTTGTAGGATATCCACATTTTTAGGTGTTTCGATTATGGCTTCTAGTTTGCAGTTATCTGCGAACTTCATCAGCCAAAGACCTTCTGTGTTTGGTATCTACTTCTCTGAAGTACAGGCTAACAGGAGCGGACCCAGGACTGAACCCTGTGGTACTCCACTTGTCAGTGGTCTGAAGTCGGATTTGGAGTTTGCTACTTTCACAGTGTGGGTTCTGTCAGTGAGCCAGTTGGCAACCCATCTTGTGACACTGGAATTTTAGATAAACTCACTAAACTAGGTATACATGCCTGAGTGGGGGATGATGTTGAAAACCTTGGCAAGATCTAGATAGGCTCCGTGAACCACCTTGCCCTCATCTACAGCTTTGGTGACTGTTTGAAAGAAGTCTAGCAGGTTTAGAAGACATGATCTGCCTTTTACAAACCTTAACTGGGTGAGGTCTAGAGTTTGGAGATTACCAATGTCTTTGTTTACAAGTTCCATGATGATAATACGTTCCATGGCCTTGCAGACCAGGCTTGTCAGGCTAATGGGGCAGTAGTTCCCGGGGTCCATGGTGGATCCCCCTTTCCGGAGTGGGATAACAGTCATTGTGCACCATTCAGTGGGAACAAAACCTGAGGTGAGGCTATGACTGAACATGGTACTTAGGTAGGGTGCCTGTTCGTTCTGTAGTTTCTGTAGAACGCAGCCTGTGATGTTGTCAGGTCCCATAAATGCTGTGTTCTTGGCTTTGGAGAGAGTGGTTACCTGTGCAGCTGTGATTACAAGAACTTTGCATTCTTCCAGCATAGAGATGGGCCCTTTAGGGGGTGAGTGGGGGGGGGGGGTAAAGTTAGCACTGAACCCATCTGGCCAGGATGTTGGAAATATCAGTTGGTTCTGTATATTTAGTGCCATTGTGCTGTAACTTAGAGCAGATCTGAGTGTTGCCATTGAGATTCTTGATATACAGCTATAGAATGCTTTGTGGTCATCTTTAGAAATGGGTGATTTTGTTTTCGTAACTCAGCTTCTTACTGAGGCTGACCAGGGAGTTCCTCCAATCATGGGATTTTACTCTTTTTTGCAGCAGTTTGTCTTCGGCATTTGTGCAGAGATTGGCATAGCACATGAACACTGTGTGACAGCAAATGCTGTTTAATTTCTTATTGATAAAGCTGATAACTTCAGTTTATCAAGCAACTGTGTTTAAATCCACTGCGTGTGAGAGGACAGAGTAACAGCAGACTAAGGTTAGTGAAAACTTATTTAAGATGAAGCTGCTGCTGAAACCAAAGTCTGATAAATACAATGAGCCTTGCAGGCTGTTAACTTTTCAGCACTGTATTAACTTATGCACAGTTACTAACAAAATAACTTATCTATGTAACAGATGGCACATACTATACTGTTGCAGTTAACAGCTTTAATGTGCAAGGTTTTACTTCCTGACCAGTATAAATGATAACTTTCCATTTTCCATTTACCTCAGAACAAACGTGTTCCTACAAATACCAGGTCTAACAACAATCAGATCTAACACCCTTTAATTTTACTGGCCTTTTCTACACTTTTTTGTGTCCTTTGGATCCTGTCCATGAAAGCAGTCTTTTGATGTTAATACTGCTGGAATTTGCTTGATGTCATGCGGTCTGTTGATAAGCTAATTTCTGTTCTGCTTCAAGGTGAATTATATGACAATCTTAAACTTAAGTAATTGTTCCTGTCTCCAATCATCCCAGCACCTGGGTTTCTCAGGAAGCAGAGAAGGAGAAGCCATCCTATCTGTAGCTCTCCTTGAAGCTTGTAACAGGCACAGAACATTTGTATCACACACAGTAGGATGCCAAACTGTGCATATCTTTCTACTTATTTCCAATGAAGAAACATTTTAACCCTGAGGGTAATGCTACTCAATGCTAGAAGTCCAAATCTCAAAATGCACTCACTCGAGGCACTCCTTAAAATGGAGAACATCGATACCTGTGCAGTGACTGAGACCTGGTTCAAGGCTCCAGAGAGCACCCCTGCACTACCAGGCTATAACTCATACCACACTTTTCGGCCATGTAACCTGGACCAAAACACCAAAGGTGGAGGTGTGTCCATATTCATTAAGGATATCCACACCTCCAGGCTAGTTGCTCAGCATAATGCATCCGAGGTTATCCAAGTGCAACTAACTCTGGGCAAAACTGCAATCCAAATTGTAGCTTGCTACAGATCCCCCACCATGCCCCAGGATTCCCACTCCTCTTTTCTTAATGTACTGGAAAATATTAGGGCTCAACCAAACACCCTAATAATGGGCGACTTGAACTACCCCACCATTAACTGGGAAAACTACTCGTGTACCAACTCCTTAGCTCAGCGCTTTCTGGAATTCGTAAACTCCAATGCCCTGGATCAACTTATCCACACCCCCACCAGGGGCAACAATATCCTAGACCTAGTCATTACCAACATGAGTGACCGGTGTTCCACACCTGAAGTCAACTCCTCGTTGGTCCGATCCGACCATAAGCTAATCACCCTTGATATCCACATCCTGGCCCCACCCCCCGCCATTAAAGAAACCACGGTAAAAATTTTCTCCAAAGCCAACTTCATGCTTCTTAAGACAGAAGTGGTGTACTTCATGACACCCATGCAGATGGACAATACAGTTACAACTGCTGAATCCTATACAAATGCACTCTATAAGCACTTACAGAAGTGCATGGATCATGCTATCCCAAACAGAACCAAGACGCTATCCTCCAAAAAAAAAGGAAGCCAATCTGGTGGTCCCCTGCCATAAACAAACTGTACAACAGAAGGAAGAAACTGTTGCAAAAGAGACTAAAATCCCATGAGTGGAGGAGCTCCCTGGTCAGCCTCAGTAAGAAGCTGAGATCCCTTATAAGATCCTTCAAAGCTAGCTATGAAAACAATATCACCACTAATTCTAAGGACAACCACAAAGCATTCTATAGCTATGTCAAGAATCTTGATGGCAACACCCAGATCTGCTCTGAGTTACAGCACAACGGCACATAAATTACAGAACCAACTGATATAGCCATCATCCTGGCAGATAGGTTCACTGCTAAGTTTACCCACCCCCTAAAGGGCCCATATCTATACAGGAAAAATGCAGAGTCCCTGTAATCACAACTACAAAGGTAAAAGCTGCACTCTCTAAAGCCAAAAACACAGCATCCATGGGACCGGACAACATCCCAGACTGCATTTTGCATGAACTTCAGAACAAACTGGCTCCCCACTTAAGCACCATGTTCAATAATAGCCTCGCATCAGGCTTTATGCCCACTGAATGGTGCACAGCAACAGTTATCCCACTCCACAAAGGGGGAGCCACCACTGATCCTGGGAACTATTGACCTATTAGCCTGACGAGCCTGGTCTGCAAGGCCATGGAACGTATCATCATGGAACTCATAAACAAAGACATTGGTAACCTCCAAACTCTGGATCCCACCCAATTCAGGTTTGTGAAAGGCAGATTATGTCTCCTGAACCTGATCGACTTCTTTGACGCAGTCACCAAAGGCGTAGATGAAGGTAAGGTGGTTCACACAGCCTATCTTGACCTCTCCAAGGCCTTCGACACCATCCCCCATTCTGGAATTATAGTTAAACTCACTAAACTAGGTATAAATCCCTACATCACAAGATGGGTTGCCAACTGGCTCACTGACAGAACCCACACTGTAAAAGGTGCAGACTCCAAATCTGACCTCAAAGCAGTAACAAGTGGAGTACCACAGGGTTCCATCCTGGGACCTCTCCTGTTTGGCATCTACTTCTCTGAAGTACAGGCTAACACAGAAGGCCTCTGGCTAATCAAGTTCACAGATGATGCCAAACTAGGAGCCATAGTCAAGTCCCCAAATGATGTGGACATCCTACAGAAGGGCCTCGCTGAGAGAGATGCCTGGTGTCAGAGCCATGGCCTCAAGCTCAATGCCAAAAAGTGCAGTGTCCTCCCCTTTGGTAAAAACTCTGTACCCATGAACTACCACACAGGCAGCAGTCTACTTAACACCAAATGTGTGATAAGAGACCTTAGGACCCAAGTGGACAGCAGTTTCTCCTTTGATAGTCACATTGCCACAGTAGTCAGGATGTCCTTCTACATGGCACACCTCATCATAATAGGGTTCTCATCCAGGAAAAAAGAGGTCATTGTTCCCCTCTACTCGACACTCATTAGACCCATTATAGAGTACAACGCCCCTTTTGGAATGGACCTCACAAGACATCTGCAGCAGCTGGAAAGGCCACAGAAGTACCTCACAAAGAGGATTACTGGCCCCAAACAAATGCCCTACACTGACCACCTCAAAAAACTCCAGCTTTACTCCATAGCATATCGCCTTCTCTGAGGTGATCTCTGCCTAACATATAAAGCTATGTCAAACTCAGAGCTGTTGGACATGCTACACCTAAAGAAATCCCAATCCCTCCGAAATCCCTCCAAGCTACACACTCTAGGGACCTAAACCTTGTCACCACAATAAACAGGATTTGCTGGAGGGATAGATTCCTGTCCCAGAGACTTGCCATACTCTGGAACAGGCTACCCATCTATGTCAAGCAGAGTTCTTCATTAGTACTCTTCAAGAAAAATCTTGATGACTGGATGGGAAATAGGAAATACACCCCGGGGATCACTTCTGTGTCTCTGTTCGACAGTGGCACAGGAAAATAACTTTCTTGGCTGGCGTAAGCCAGGGAACCTTGTTGGCTAGGCTTATGTAGGCCCTTGGGCCAATAGCCTAATACCTATCTATGAACCTATATGCTAACAAACAGAAATGTAGATGCATCTAAATGTCTATATTTTACTACATATATTCTAACAAAGAGAAGTGTACATGCATTATTGTAAGTGTCTAAATGTAAATATCTATCAGTCATTGCTATGAAATAGTTAATATAGCAGTTCTTAGGCTGCTGGATGTAATGAAGCTGGGGTTCATGTGTGACTTGCTGAGATAATTACCTTGTTTTAAGACTAATTTTATTCTGTAGTCTCATGAATTCGACTACAGCTGTAGGTCAATGTATTAATTCTTAACATTTCATATTACTTTCATATATGTAACTTCAAATGTTTGTATTGTACACCATATACATTTCATTAACATAACATTTAAAGAGTGCAGGAAGACATCGGGCAGGATTCACGAAGGCTTGCACGGAGTCTAAGAGTAGTGTAAGACTCCATGCAGCCTTCGCAATCCAGGAACAGCCCAAAGTCTGGGTAAGAGACCAGCTAAAACGTCTCTTACACGGAGTGGGCGTGGATAAGCTAATCACCTCACTTGCAGCCGAATAGCATGTAAATGAGGTTGATTAGCGATCCAGGATGCCCAAAACAGCCCGTGTAAGAGCCGTTTTAGCTGCAGAAATGTACTCAGTTGACAACTGAGTACGTTTCTGCAAAAACCACAATGGAGCCATGTCAGCTCCAAATAAAGGGTGCATATGTGTCAGGCAGCATGCCAATGGCCAAATATGTGGCCATTGGCAAGGTAACCTGATGCAAAAGTAATAAAAATATATATTTTTTTTCCGGCGATCGCCGATGTTTAAACCCAGCGCAGCCCCGCGCAAACGGGCTGCGCTGTATAAAACATAAAAATGAAGGTTATAAACCCACAGATGTGGGTTTTATGCAATACATGGATTTACAATGCAGGGACCAGCAGACCAAAAACAACATGGCCACCGTTTAGTGGTTGCTAAGGGGGGAAGCTGAGTCTAAGAGATGTAACTAAGCATTAGTAGGCAATCTGATGCAAATGAGTGTTAGGATACAGAATTCCACTGTCACATAGCAAATGAGCACATTCTGAGTAGTGTAAGAGTTACAGAAGGGGGAGGAACAGAGTAGGAGATAGGTGACATCACAGGGGGGAATGGCAGAAAGAAATGCAGTTCATTGGAGGTGAAAGTTACATGACAGATGTCAGACACATATCATGGAAAGAGGAGTGCCACAACATAAGCATGGGAAAGTCAAGAAATGGAAGGTGTACACTGTTGCCTACACCAAAGTTTCTTGCTGGGCGTGCATGCGCACATGTGTGCGCCATGAAGCGTGGGTAAGACAGTGTGTGCGTGAGTAAGGCAGACTGAGCACGTGGGAGCGTGTTGGGAGATGTTTAACACTGTTTGCGTGGGTGTGCGCACATTTTAACCCGAATAAGCAGATTCTGAACCGTGTAAGCATGTGTGCGCACGTGTAAGTCACTGTGAGCGTGTTTCTGCTGGTATACACGCTGCTCCCCCCCGAGGAAACAGAAAGGAAAAAGGAAGCAACAGAATTAGTAGGAAGCTAGCAGGGCATACTGCTGGAGCTAGCAGGTGAAAACAATTAGAAGCAGGCAATTACACAGGTAGAATAGTAGCTCAGCCCAACACTTAAAAATCTGCAAACAGCAGTGCAAGATGTTTCTCTCAAGAGACACTGCAAGACAGGAGTAAGCTATTAGAAGTGAAAACTGAAAAAGCAGAACTCAGAGCAGAAATGTTAGGGGCTGCCATAGCTGTCATAATGAGACATAGGCGACTTGCTGAGGGTGGTGACAATGCAGATGGTGCCAGACAACCCACAGTGAGGAGACAGAGAAGAGTGTACAGGCCCAGGGTCACCTACCATGGGTTATATGAGCTGGAGATAGTAGAGCGCTATAGAGTGGACAGAGAACTCCTGCAGCAAATAGTGGAGCTGTGCAGGCCACACCTCACACACAGAACCAACAGAGGGGAACCCATCCCAGTGGAAACCAAGGTATGTGTTGGCCTAAGAATACTAGCAACAGGTACCTTCCAGAGACCAACTGGTGATATGATGGGGATATCACAGGCATCAGCCTCCAGGGTACTGCACCAGTTCCTGGATGCCATGTCAGCACATGTCGGTGATTATGTATATTTCCCCAGTGCCCATGAGGTATTGGCCAGCAATATGCGTCTCTTCCAGCAAATAGCGGAATACCCTGAGGTAGTGGGTGCAATAGACTGCACGCACATACGCATCAAAGCACCAGCCAGTGAGCGGGGTAGGGCCTACATTAACCGCAAGGGCTTCCCCTCCATCAACTGCCAGGTCATGTGTGATGCCCAGGGCATAATAATGAATGTGTGTGCTGGCTGCCCTGGGAGCTACCATGATTCCCACATCTGGCATTTGACGCAGCTGTACCAGACATTTGCCAATGGGGACATCCCAAACGGACACCTAGTGGGGGGTATGCAGGTTATGCACTGGAGCCGTGGCTGATGACACCCATCAGAAATGCACACACACCTGAACAGGAACGCCATAATGAGGCACACCCACAAACACGTAATGTAATAGAGCATGTGTTTGGGCTGCTCAAGTCACGGTTCTGGTGTCTGGACACATCTGGTGGAGCCTTGCAGTACACACCAACTACATGTACCCAAATTGTCATGGTATGTGCTATGCTACATAATATGATCTTGCGAAAACAGCTGCAGCAGGACCAGCATAGGGCTGGGCCAAACAGCCCCCCACCATTGCCAAGGCCATCACAGGCAGAGCGTGACTCGGAGGAGGAACAACCTGAGCCTGCCCCAGTAGGCCGAAGGAGGCATGCCCAGTATGCCCTGGCCTTGGCAAAGAGGCAACGCATGGCACATACACTGGCTCAATAGGAACCCTGGGAATGATACCCCCTCTGTCTCACTCAAATAATAACAGGGATGCCTAAAATGACATGACCTGCTCACAAACATGTACAGGGAGTGTAATATGTGCATCCAACAGAGGCAGCCCTGCTGCACCACCTGAGGCATGAATGCCATGTGTTAAGTAATGTAACACCATGTACTATATGCACACCTGAGGACCGTGACTAACATCCTACCCTCACCAAGCATCATGCCACAATATGACAATGAGATGATCAAGTGCAATAATTGGCTGAAGTATCGCAGTTAGTCAAAGGGGATCCAATGTGTGCCAGCCTGGGATGACATGCTGAGCATGACATGATACCCCACCTGCTAGGACTGGCATGCACCTATCAGTGCAGGCCGTATGGATACTGGCAAAGGCTGTTGTTACCCTCAGCATGCCCTGAATAGGTAAGGCTCAAAACACAAACCTACCTCCATAGGTATCAGAAGGGATAAGAACCTAGATGTAATGCTACCCAATGTCAGAAGTCTAAACAGCAAGATGCATTCAGTCTAAACTCACTCAGTATGGAGAATGTTGATATCTGTGCTGTAACAGAAAACTGGGTCAAGGCTCACAACAGCACCCTAACACTACCAGGTTACACCTCATACTGTGCTGTACAGCCTCAAAACATGGAACAAGCTACAAAAGGAGGGTGACTAGCAATAATTGTCAAGGATAATCACACCCCCATGTTGGTACCATAACAAGAAGCAGCATGGACTAGCCATGGTCAAGTAACAGTGGCTAAAACTCCCCCCCAGTTTATAGCCTGCTACAGACTACCATCCCAACACCAGGAACTGCACCTGGCCTATGCTGGAATACATGAATATATCAAGTCCTCCAAACCACATTATATTGGGTGACTGAAAATACCCAGACATAGACTGGGAGCATTATACAAGCTCCAACACTGTAGGACAAAAGTTCATGGAATCCATAAACCAAAATGCCCAGGAACAATGTACCACTCCCACAAGAGGGGTAAGCATACTGGATGTGATAATCAGCAACATGGGTACTGGATGGCAAGACAAGAAGTGTATTGCTCACTGGTAAAACCAGACCATAGAGTAATCACACTGGATATACAAATCCTGACCACAGTCCCTGGCCAGAAAACCACAGTGAAAAACATGTGTAAAGCAATATTTGCACTCCTCCAAACTGATGTGGAATCCATTAAAGGTCCTGTGCAGGTGCAAAATATGGGCACACCTCAGAACCTGTAATACAGCCATTCCATGAACACTGCCAGGAATGCTTGGATTATGCAATCCTAAATTAAGACAAGACAATGCCATACACACAGGCATCTGCCATGGTGGACACCAGCCATAATCAAACCATGCAAGAGAATGAGGAAGCTACTACATGATAGAGCAAACATAAAAAAAGAAGTAATCACTGATCAGTAGTATGGCAATAAAATATGTCCACACATACAGTCCACTAAGGCCAGCCACAACAAGTTGAATCTGTGAATCTTGAGGCAATGTTACACCTGCCCCAAGTACACAGACAACCCCCAACTCCCCCCAAGAAATACAAATATATGTGAGAGATGCAACCATCTATCCAAACTGGAGGCTGAGCTCCCTCAACTCAGTACTCCCAAAACTAGTCAGGAGGAGAAGGTAACCACACGCACCACAAACCCAGTCCCACATAGACCTATCACAACTGCAAACCAAAGACATAAACACAGAAAAACATTCCCGGAGGCCCGAATTACAAACACACCACACCAACAGAGGCCTCCAAAGCAGACACCCAATCAAACAACCTCCAAACATAGCACATGCAACACATAGTACACAAAGCTGGTGTGCCAAAAAGTCACAGCCAGAAGGAGAAACAACATGCCTGATACAGTTGTAATAGGTGACTCCATAGTGACACACGCTGCTGTCCTGCACACCAGACTGAACAAGTGAAAGGGTACAGTAAGCTGCCAGTAGGCTGCTACAATACGCCACATAACACAAGTATGCAGGTCACCCCAAAGCAAGTAGAAATATGATGCAGTCATAGTCCATGCTGGTGTGAATGACCTGAGATGTACCTCCCTGGACTACATGAAAAGAGACATAGATGAGCTCTCCGATTATGTAGTCCAGGCTGGTATGACACTGACCGTTTGCAGCATCCTACCCTCACCAAGAATGATGCCACAGTACAAACACGGAATGATCAGTTATAACAAGTGGCACAATTACTGGTGTCATTCCAAGGGGATCCAATGTCTGTCTGCTTGGGATGTCAAGCTTGACAAGCAACACAGCTGTTCCAGGGATGGCTTGCACCTGTTACCCCTGGGCGTCTGGATATTGGATAAGGCTTTTGCCACCTCCATAGAGCCTTTCGTAGGCAAGGCTGAAAAGACTAACCCACCACCCTACAAAACATAAGTGGAAAGAAACATAAGGGTAATGCTGACCAATGCCAGATGTGTAAACCCCAATATGCATGCTCCCGAGGCCATCCCCAGTATGGAGAACATTGATGTCTGTGCAGTGACAGAAACCTGCTGCAAGCCTCCTGACAGCACACCAGCACTACCAGGTTATACCACATATCATGTGTCATGGCCCCAAAACCTGGAAAAAAACATAAAAGGAGGGTGAGTATCCATATTCAGCACAGACACCCATATGTCCAGGTAACTGACAATGCACAAGGCATTGGAGTCCACCCATGTGCAACTAATCATAGGCAAGACTGCTGTACAGTCTGTAGCATGCTACAGACCACACTCTCACACACAGGAACCCCACCCAGCCGTCCTGCAGACACTGGACAGTATGAATGTCCCACCAAATACCAAACAAGGTACTCACAAATTACCACATAGGTGGTAAACCATTATGTATGGAAGGAGTAATCAGGGACCTAGGGACACAAGTGGACAGTAACCTGTTATGTGACACTCACATTGCCAATGTGGCTAGGAAGACTGTCTATATTGGACACCGTATCATGAAAGGATTCACATCTACGTCAACAGAGGTCATTGTGCTCCTTTACTGTTCTCTTATCACACCCATAATCTAGTACAATGCCTCATTTGGGATGTACCTTACCTGACACCTGCAGCAGTTAGAAAGACCTCAAAGGTACCTCACCAAGAGGATAAAGGGTCTCAAATATATGTCATATGCTGCCTGGCTGTAGACACCCCAGCTGAATGCAGTCACATGCTGCCTACACAGAGGCATTGCATGCCTGTTGTACAAGGCCATGTCCAACACAGGAGTAATGGACATTCTCCACCCCCGAAAACTCAAAGCCATCAGAGCTGAGAGTGAGAGATGTCAACCTCAACACATAATGAAATAGGATGTGCTGGAGGGACAGATACATAACCCAGAGGCTCCCCACACCCTGGAACAGAATCCCACTCCATGTTAGGCAGAGCCCCTCACTGGCACTGTTCAACAGGAATCTTGCCAAGTGGATGGATGATCGTAGAGTTACACTGGCAGTCTTCACTGTGTCACATCCAGACAGAGGCACAGCAAAGCAAATCATAAATGGCCATAATATTCACATAGCAAGGGGTGGCAAAAGACACACACACTCTAGCAAGGCTTACAAATGCCCTAGGGTGGATAGCCTAGTATGAACCTATGAACCTATGAGGAAACAAATTGTACAGGACACTAAGGATAATCCCAAGGCTTCCACAACTGATGTTAGGAACCATGTTGGGAATTCACAGATATGCTTTGAATCACACAAATATTACAAACAACATACCAAACACACACACATATTGCCAACATATATCCTGACAGGTGCAGTGCAAACACCCGAATGCAAAATATCTATCCCAGCAGACTGCTGGCCCCCTGACATTGCAGATGCTGAGGTAACAGCCAGCATCTACAAAGCAAAACACACAGCAGCAATGGTATGAGATGGCGTCCTGGGCTGAGTCCAACATGGACTCCAAGAATAATGGAATGCCAAATCACACTACTGCTCAATGTCAGCCTTACCACAGGATATGTACCCAAAGAGCAGTGTACAACAACAGTGGTTCTTCTCAACAAAGGTGTTGCCTGAATGGATACTGAAAACTACCACCCCAGAATCCTGAGAAGCTTGGTCTGCACAGCTATGGAAAGGATCAGCATGTACCGCAGACATAAAGATATTGATGACCTACTGACACCGGACCCTACCCAGTGTGGCTTTCTTAAGTGCAGATCCTGCCCCTAAACATGTTTGACTCATATGAAACAGTCATTAAGGTCATTGATGAGGGCAATGTGGTCCACACAGTGTAGCTGGACCTTGCAAAGGCTTCTATACAATACCCTACGTGTTCATTATGGATATGCTCACCAGCTTAAATATAAACCCCTATGTCAGTAGAGGGGTTGCAAACCAGACCAAGGACAAAACTGACATGGTCAGACATGCTGCAGCCATGTCAGACTACAAACCAGATATAACTGGCATCCCACAAGGCTTGGTCCTGGGACCTCCCTCGTCTGGTATATATGTCCCATAGGTACAGGCCAACATGGAAGGACTGTGTCTGAACATGTTTGCAGAGGACTACAAACTGCTCACCATATGTGACCCACCAGCTGACACATGCATCCCACAAAAGGGCCACATAGGAACAGACAACTGGTGCCATAGCCATGTCAGCAAGCTAATTGCAGAAAAGTGTATAGTCAACCCCCGTGGATATACAGCAAGTGCCCACCAATTACCACATAGGTGTTAACCCATTACGTACTTAACATGTAATGGGAGACCTGGGGACACAAGGTGATAGATATCCTGCATTGGACAAACATGTGGCTGTAGTGTTTACAGAAACATACCATATACCCACCTAATCATGAAGGTTGTCAAATCTAGATAAGGAGAGGTCATTGTGGCTCTGCAGTCATCCTTCATCAGCGTTACAATTGACTACAATAGCCCCTGAGGGATGTACCTCAGCAGACACCTCCATCAACTGTAAAGTCCCCAACAGTACCTCACCAGGAGTATCAAAGAGCTTGCACAGATGCCATGTGTTGCCTGATTAAACAAACTGCAGCTACACACACTGCCATACTGCCCACCCAGAGGCAAGCTGTGCCTGATGTATAAAGCCATGTCCAAGCTGGTATCAATAAACATGCTGCACCTTGTACAATCTGAATGGCAGTGAGCTATGCACATGAGAGACCTGAACCCCAGCACTGACATACATAGGACAAACTGTACTGCATGATCCATAACACAGAAGCCACCCCCACCCATGAGTAAACTCCCAGTACAGGCTATCCATAGAATCACTCATCGATTTTCCTCAAGAGGAATCTTGATGAGTGGATGGGAGATGGTAGGTTTACCCTGGGTATCACTGTTATGTCACAGGTAGACAGAGGCACAGTATACTAACCATGACATATGTCATGGCAAACTCCACTTACAATGTGTGTCGAAGGACAAACACACTCTCCGACTAGCATTAGAAATGGCCTAGGGCACATCGCTAGTGTTTGCAAATGTACACCTATGTTGTGGAATACACTACCAATGTTGGACAAGCCTGGTTTAAGTAGTTCATATCTGAACATAATGCAACATGGTCAGATGTGCACAACTGGCCCCTAACCAGGCTGTTGTGCTCACTATGGAAATGTAAAGCAGTGATAGGACTAAAGCCCAGGATACTGTCCACCAAAGTCAAATTACTGAACCAGTACACTATACATTACTAAAGTGTTAGGTCAGTATGAAAGGATGTTGACAACTGTATGCAAAGTATCCCACGCAAACCCTGCAGGCACAGTATAATCCCTGTTGTGTTCACACACAAAGCAGTTGGACAGTAACTACACAACATGACACACAACACACAACCATAAACGGGAGATTTTTGTTGAAGTTCACACTCATCCACAAATGTGGTGGGCTGCAGAGTTCAACATATGGAAAGTTCACACTGGGCATGCTCACACACTTTGATAAATGAGACATATGTCAGACAACATGCCATGGGAAGGCTGACCTGGGCATGCTCACCACACTTAGGCCAAATCTCAGTTTAGCAGTTGGCCACACATATCTGGTATTTGTACATGTTATTCCAGGAACCAACCAAATTACAGCAATCTGCCCAGTGCACACAGTTAAATGACTACAGAGACATACGTGATATAGTGGATCCCTCCCATATGCAAACATCTTCCACAGATACACAAGTTGTTCATACAAACAGGGAATGCTATGGCAATAAAGACCTGCAAACAGTCTATCAGCAACAAATAATGTGCATTTGACAATTAAACATATGGGTGTAGAGGTCAACACTAGGCTGTTTGCCCTAGGGAATGACAGCTTAGCCAGAGTGTGCTTGGCGTCTGCCTCCCCACAGGATGCACATTCCCCTTTCTAAACACTGATGATGTCAGCACCCTATAAGTACAGCAGGAAAAGGGAACCCTCCCAGTAATGCAAATAGCGTATTCCGCTAATGCGTCCATCTCAAGTGTCATAACATAGTTAGGTAAGGGTTTGAATCCTGTAAATGCTCACTGTGTGAGTGGGGTTGGTGTGTGTGCAAGTCTGTGTGAAGGAAATGTCCCTTTTGGCAACTGGGAAAACACACTACAGGATGCACATTCCCCTTTCTAAACACTGATGATTTCAGCACCCTATAAGTACAGCAGGAGAAGAGAAACCTTCCACTAATGTGAATAGCGTGCTCTACTAATGCGTCCGTCTTGAGTGTCATAGTTAGGGAGGGGTTTGAATCCTGCAAATGGCAAATCTGTGTGTGAGAGGGTTTGGTGTGTGTGCAAGTCTGTGCTGAAAAAGATGTCCCTTTTGGCAACTGGGAAAACACACTACAGGATGCACATTCCCCTTTCTAAACACTGATGATGTCAGCACCCTATAAGTACAGCAGGAGAAGGGAAACCTCCCAGTAATGTGAATAGCATGCTCCGCTAATGCATCCATCTCAAGTGTCATAACATAGTTAGGTAGTGGTTTGAATTCGACAAATGGCAAGTGTGTGTGTTTGGATAAGGGGCGGGTTAGTGTGTGTGCGTGCAATTTTGTGTGAGGGAAATGTCCCTTTTGGCAACTGGGAAAACACACTACAGGATGCACATTCCCCTTTCTAAACACTGATGATGTCAGCACCCTATAAGTACAGCAGGAGAAGGAAAACTTCCCAGTAATGCGAATAGCGCGCTCTGCTAATGTGTCCATCTCAAGTGTCGTAACATAGTCAGGTAGGGGCTTGAATCCTGCAAGTGTGTGTGTTTGGATGAGGGGGGTTAGTGTGTGTGCAATTTTGTGTGAGGGAAATGTCCCTTTTGGCAACTAGGAGAACAGACTACAGGATGCACATTCCCCTTTCTAAACACTGATGATGTCAGCACCCTACAAGTACAGCAGGAGAAGGTATGTGGCATGGACAATGACTGAGTCATATGTGTCCATGCCTCTGACCTGTATGCTTGTGGTGGACCATTGTGCCCCACGGGCATATCACTGTGACCTTCACCTTGTCCAGCCTGGTGAGTATGACCACACTGTACCGAACAATAAAGGTAGCTAACACAACTGTGGCAGGTGTGTTGTCTAGGCATACAGGCTGTGACTGTTTGGCACACAGGATTTGTGTGCTATGTGTTATGCGTAATGTGTTCAGGCATAACGTATGCCTGTGTGCCAGCTGCAGAGGTGTGTGCCGCTCAGGCAGGATGCTATTCTAAGGCTCCACAAATGGCCCAGTGTGTTCACGTGCTTGTATTGCTGTCAGTGTAGGTCTACATCAGACTGGTATTGTAGTCACTGTAGTATTGCATGCCACCTGACAGGTTATGCCAGTACTGGGTTCAGAGTGCTTAGTCCCCAGTTTGGCTATGTGGTTCCATCTCATACATGTGTTGTACATCCATGTGTAGGGGAGAGGGTTGACTGTGTACATGTGGCAGCTGTGACATTGCCACATGACCCACATATTCCACAACTGTACCATAGAGGTGACTGACAACTGACCTTTGCACATGCTACCATAGTATTGTGATTGCCATGGTGATTAACAGCACATAGGGCCAATGGGGAACAAGGTACATAGGTTCATAGGTTCATACTAGGCTATCTGCCCTAGGGCATTTAAGAACCTAGCCAGAATGTGTTTGGCTGTCGCCATCCATTGTAAATATATCTTGCCGTGCCATTTTCCGAGGTTAGTATACTGTGCCTCTGTCTAACAGTGACACAGAAGTGATACCTGGAGTAAACCTACAATGTCTCATCCACTCATCAAGATCCCTCTTGAAGAGAGTCAATGAGGGACTCTGCCTAACCTGGACTGGGATTTTATTCCAGAGTGAAGTGAGCCTCTGGGTTATGAATCTGTCCCTCCAGCATGTCCTATTTATTTCAGTGCTGAGGTTCAGGTCTCTCAAGCATGTAGCCCGATGGGATTTGGATATTCTCAGGTGCAGCATGCCCATTAATTCCAGGTTTGACATGGCGTTATACATTAGGCACAGAACGCCTCTGAACAGGTGGTATGCCACTGAGTAGAGCTGGGGTTTCTTTAACCGGTCAGCATATGGCATCTGTTTGATCCCTTTGATCCTCTTGGCGATATACTTTTGGGGTCTTTCCAGTTGCTGCAGGTGTCTGGTAAGGTACATCCCAACAGGGGGATTGTACTCAGTTATGGGCCTGATGAGGGATGAGTAAAGAGGCACGATGCCCTCCCCTGATGTAGAAGTGAATCCCTTCATGATGGGGTGGGCTATATAAAATGTCTTTCTAACCACTTTGGCCACGTGGTTGTCAAATGAGAGATTGCTGTCAACTTGGGTCTCCAGGTCCCTAATTACTTCTTCTGTATGTAATGGAGTACCACCTATGTGGTACTTTGTGGGCACTTTGTTTTTGCCAAAGGGGATGACTATACACTTGTTTGCATTCAGCTGGAGGCCATGGCTCTGGCACAAGTAGTCTGTTTCTATGAGGCCCTTTTGGAAGATGCTTGTGTCGGCTGGAGAGTCGATTATGGTGGCCAGTTTGCATTCATCTGCATATTTGGTCAGCCACAGTCCTTCCGTGTTGGCCTGTACCTCCAATAAATATATACCAAACAAGAGAGGTCCCAGGACTGAGCCTTGTGGGACACCACTTGTAACTGGTTTGGAGTCTGGCATGGCTCCAGCAATTCTAACCATGTGGGTTCTGTCCTTGAGCCAGTGTGCAATCCATCTAGTGACATAGGGGCTTATATTTAAGCTGGTGAGCTTCTCTAGAATGCCCGAGTGGGGTATTGTCTCAAAAGCTTTTGCGAGGTCCAGGTAGGATGTGTGGACCACCTTCCCCTCGTCAATGGCCTTGGTGACAGTTTCCAAGAAATCAACCAGGTTTGAGAGGCAGGATCTGCCCTTAACAAAGCCAAACTGGGTATGAACCAGTGTCTGTAGGTCCCCAATATCTATATTTATGTGGTCCATGCTGATCCTTTCCATAGCTCTGCAGACCGAGCTAGTGTGGCTTATGGGGCGATAGTGTCCAGGATCCGTTGAGGCACCACCTTTCTGTAGAGGGACCACTGTTGCTGTACACCACTCTTTGGACACATATCCTATAGTAAGGCTGGGATTGAACAGTAGTTTTATGTTTGGTTGTAGCACGTCTTGGAGTTCATGTAGGACACAGCCCGGGACACTGTCTGGTCCCATTGATGCAGTGTGTATTGCTTTGGAGAGGGCAGCTCTTACCTGAGCATCTGAGTTGTCAGGGGGGCAGCACTCTGCTGGGATACATATTTGCACTTTTGGTGTGGAGGGGGGGAGAAGTTTGCGCTGAACCTGTCAGCTAGAATGTTGGCAATGTCTGTGGGTTTGGTGTTTCTATTGACATTTTGGACTACCTCTGAGCATATCTGGGAATTACCACCCAGGTTCCTAACATAACTAAATAAAGCCTTGTGATTATCCTTAGTGTCCTGTGCAATTTCTCTCGAAGCTGGCCTTAGACAATCTTATGAGTGCCTGTAGTTATTTGCTAATACTGATCAGTGATGCCTTCCCTTTTTGGGATTTTGCTGTATCATTTAGTAGCTTCCTCCTTCTATTGTGTAGTTTGTTTATGGCTGGGGTCCACCAGACAGGACGTCTGCCTTTGGAGGATTGGGTCTTGGTTTTATTCGGGATCACATGATCCATGCATTCCTGAAGGTGTCCATAGAATGTGTTTATAGAGGAATCCACGGTCTGTTCTGTAGTTTCCACAGGCCCGGGGGTTTTGAAGGTTTCCACCTCAGTTTCGAGGAGTGTGAATTTCCTTTAGAGAAGTTGTTCACTGTGGTGTTCTGGGCAGGGGGTGAGGTCGGGATGTGAATATCGAGTGAGATTAGTTTATGGTCTGATCTTACCAGTGAGGGATACACTTCTGGTCTGGAGCATAGAGTCCCCATGTTGGTTATGATCAGGTCCAGTATGTTTCCCCTTCTTGTGGGAGTGGTAACAAGCTGTTTCATAGCATTTGAGCTCATATATTCTAGGAATCTTTGGCCTAGGGTGTTGGAGCTAGAGTCATGCTCCCAGTCTATGTTTGGGTAGTTGACGTCGCCCAATATAATGGTGTTTGGAGAGACCTTCATATGTCCACTGTTCACAGGATGGCCGAGTGCAGTTCTTGCGTTTGGGAGGATGGTCTGTAGCAGGCTACAACCTGGAAGGCAGTTTCACCCATTGTTAGTTGCACATGGATAGTTTCTGATGCTTGGTGCTTTGCCACCAACCTGGAGGTGTGGGTATCTTTGATGAATATCAATACTTCCCCTCCATTTGTGGTTCGTTCCAAGTTTTGGGGATGAAAAGCATGGTATGAGGTATAACCTGGTAGTGCTGGGGTGCTCTCAGTAGCCCTGAACCAGGCATCTGTTACTGCACAGATATCGATGTTCTCCATGCTAAGGAGAGTTTCGGGTGCATGCATCTTGAGGTTTAGACTTCTGGCGCTGGGTAGCATTACTCTTAGTTTCTTATCCCTTGTGATACCTATGAAGGTGGGTTGTCATTTGAGCCTTGCCTAACATAGGCACTATGGGGGTAGCAAGAGCCTTTGCCAATATCTGAAAGCCCAGGGGTGACAGGTGCAAGCCGTCCCTAGCGAAGCAGGTGGTTCAACAGAAGATGAATATGTGAGGGTGTAGTGCCTGTGATTAGTTAGCAGTAGCATATATGACTGTTCACGTGGACAAATGCCAGGTAAGTCATATGCAATGTGTCACAGGCAACGTACATGTGAACAGGACAAACCGTGACATTCTGTCAAGTGAGACATGGACATACATATAGTAAGCTATGCAGATGTCACTAGGAGTCCACAGAAGCTCTGTAACTATGCATTGCAGGTGGGATCAGTATTCCAGGGTAACTGCAAGCAAACATGCATGCAAACACAGCTACAGTAAGCCGGGCTGCATGTAGTCCATTGTACAACAAACAAGCTGTACCACTTCCAGTAGGTAACACTGCAAATATGCAGGCACTATGCACATGTACATGGAAATACACAGGTCAGATGGCTAGGGTCCAGTCTCAGCGCACATAAGTGTACAGACCATGTACTGTCAGGATGTACAATAACTGGATGGAAACCCATGTGCTCATACCTGCAGTAATACACATGTCAAATAACAGACACTGAGCCTTCACTCGGTGGTTCCATATGTAGTAGGATGTGTGCTACCTGGCCTGCCACCACAGTATCCCTGACATGTATGGGAACTCTCCCTCCTGTGACAGTTAGTTTTGTGTGATGGGGCTGTCTAGCATGGTATGAGATGTGAGCTTGCAGTGCTAGGGTGCTCCTGTGTGTCCTGTACCAGTCGTGTAGTACTGCACACATATCAACATCCTCAAACATCCGCATTGCAGAGTCCAGTGTGGGCAACATGCCACTTGCAGTTTACATGTCTATCATTGCGTATTAATACATTCATTACCTTATCCCCTGTGCTACCTATGTATGTAGCCTTCTGTTGACATCCTTGCCACCAGTATGCCAACATGTGCAGATGATACACTATGGTACTTACCATGGGTGTAGACAACAGTACATGACAATCAAACCCTTACTGCATCAGGCATGCTGTGATATACCCACAATTATTTCAGCACACATTGCTGTTAACAACATGATACTATTACTACACGTCTATGTAGTCACCCTGTGCATCAGCAACATGTTAACCTGTACCTGCACTGATGTTACAGATTGCAGGAGGTGGCACAGTTTCATCATATGCACAAAGTGTGAACTTGGTATGCCTGAGTCCGCCACCGATACCACCGATTGACATGTATGTGTATGTGTGTTGGTGAGGGACAGCAGTACAAGGTGGGGCAATGTTGATGCAGTGTGTGCATGTATGCGGTAGCCCTAGGTGTTGTCAATTTGCATGTGTGTATGGATGCACACAGTTCCACCTCATGGCTGCCATATACTGGTGTTTGTGGACAGCCACAGACTGTACCTGCCAGGTCATGCAGATCAGTGTCTCTGGCCACGGACACGATACCTGTGCCTTGCAGGGGTGCTACGGACTGTATCTGGTACCAACCCAGACTGGGTACTGTCATCAGAAGCAGGTGTTCATTGACTGGACACAGATCCCTGTCGGGCCTGGCTAGAGCCACGTGCACGTGGTCTCCTGGGGTGGTCTGATGACAGCACAGACCCAGCATCTGGGGCTGCTGCTGGCACTATGGGGTGGCCGCGGCCCTGTTGTCATCCGCGATGACTGCAAGCTGCTGCTGTTGCTGGCATATGCCCACGTCGATGCCTCAACCGTCCACCATCGCCCTGGCTCATGGACATGTAGTTGTGGAACCGGTCTAATATGTCCCCACAACATCTGTCTATGACATCGGTGAAATTACGGATGGCAGCCGCAATGTCACGCATACTGTCAGTCATGGCTGTGTGACATGCTGTCAGCTCACTCAGACCCTGTCTGGTGTACCATTCCATACGTGACTGTGCCTGCATGACAGCCCGAAACATAGCTGAGGTTGTAAGACCTCTGTGGGCACGTCTGACAGGGGCAGTATGCCCATGGATGCTCCCACGAGAACCCATGGACATCTGTCTGTGTGGTACCATCTCAGGGCCATTCCCATGGCTGCTGTGTGGGGAGGCATGTGCCACAGATACCACATTACCCTGGTCAATGCTCACTGTATGCTGTCCATCACCTAGGGACATTGGTGACAAAGGGTGTATTGGCAGGATAACTGTGTGCATTGATGGGGTCAACAGCTGTGTACTGTCAATCGGCTGACCAGTGGCAGACCCTGGCATACCTTCCTGTGCCATTACACAGATGTCATCATTATCAGTACCCATGGCACCCGATTCAGGATCCCTGCTGGATGACACCAGGGCAGCACCAGAACCTGTGGGAGGGAAACAGGAAACACAGTTTACAATGTCTACACATTACCAGTGATGCACACATCCACACATGCACAGGTCCAGACATGCACACATGCACACATGCACACATACACACATGCGCACATGCACACATGCACACATGCACATGCACACATGCACGCATGCACAGGTGCACACATGCACACATGCACACATGCACACATGCACACATGCACAGGTGCACACATGCACACAAGCAAACATACACAGGTCCAGACATGCACACATGCACACATGCACACATGCACACATGCGCACATGCACACATGCGCACATGCAGACATGCACACATGCACAGGTGCACACATGCACACATGTGCACATGCGCACATGCACACATACACACATGCACAGGTGCACACATGCACACATGCACACATACACACATGCACACATGCACAGTTGCACACGTGTGCACATGCACACATGCACACATACACAGGTGCACACATGCACACATGCACACATGCACAGGTCCAGACATGCCCACATGCACACATGCACACATGTGCACATGCGCACATGCAGACATGCGCACATGCGCACATGCACACATGCACACATGCACAGGTGCACACATGCACACATGCACACATGCACACATGCACAGGTGCACACATGCACACATGCACACATACACATGCACACAGTTGCACACAATTGTACAGTACTCAGTATGCGTGATATCAACACACAGACACAGACACACCTACATGCATACAAAGAGCACTACTAAGTGAGCCTAATATTACTATTACTATCAAGACTATTACAGGTATTGTTAATACACACTCACCAGCATGGATAGGCTGCATTGTTATTACACCGGAGGGACCTGCAGATGTGAAGAAACTAATGTCAGTGGGCACAACTGTGCCATTGTTACTGAGTATGATACAGGTCAGTAGTACAACAGTCGCCTTTCACAGGTCAGCTGCTAATATTGAGGATATCACACTTGCACATTAAATACTATGGTGACAGCTACACACCAAGGACACACCTCACACATGCATTAACTACCAGTGTACACAACAGTCAACTATACATATGGCATATTACCTGCACGCTCACTGTCTTGCTGCTGTGTGGCTCCAGCCTCCATCATAATGCATGTCTGCTGCTGTTGTTGTTGCTGGCGGACTGGAGCCACTACACTCATGAGTAGTCCCTCCAGTCTGGTGAGTGGGGGATGTGTAGCCACCCCACCACCTGTGGCGACCTGTTGCCTGTGGATATCCGACGCACGCTGACTGACATTTCTGATTAAATCACTGCAGTGATGTCGTACCTGCTCATATGTCCTATTATGCGTGCCTATGTCATTTACCCGACGGACCAGGTCTTGCCACAGTGCAGCCCTCTCCTGCTGATTCTGGCTGGTGCGGGAAAAGAGTATTGCATAATCCCGCACCAGGCTCTGGTGTATCTCCTCATCCTCTGCTGTGGAGTAAGCAAGATTCAGTGGGTGAGCCATGTACCTGAAAAAGAAAATAACCTGATATCAGCAATATATGTCAGCAGAATTTGGAACACATACTACACATGCTACTCGACTGTTATGATACAACATATCTCACATATATAGCATCTGTCTGTCTATTGGTGGATACAAATGTAAATGGCCAGGTATCAGTGTTCAGCCAGCAACTGTGCAACAGTACCTGGCACACTCCATACGACATACTACCAAACCCCAGCAGTCAGAACACTGATTCAGGTCCAGAGCACCTCCTCACTCTGGGGGTTTGTATCTAGGTACTGTATGGCCTACATCATCAACTACTGTGAGCTGACCACACACTAATTGCCCTGGATATACATATCCCACCTCCACCACCAGCACAAACGACTATAGTGAATAACATTACAAATACAAACTTTACACTTTGTAACAGTGAAATGGTATCCTTTCAGCCCACTGGGCCAGTGGCAGATACAACCCACAATGCTGACCCCTACACAAATGCTTTCTACAGACATCTCCGAGAATGCATGGATCATGCAATCCCATATATGACCAAGACACTCTCCACAAAGGGACAGCATTCTGTCTGGTGGACCCCAGCCATAGGCAGATTGTATTACAAAAGATGGAAGCTACTGCAAGACAGAGCATAATTTCATAAAGGGAAGGCATGTCTGAGCAGCACTACTAAGGATCTATTTTCCATCATACAAACATCCATGGGCAACTTTGAGAGGGGAAATCAAGAGGGACACTACAGATAACCAGAAGGCCTTCTTCAGTTATGTTAGCAACCTGGTCAGAATCCATCCTCTATGCCCATAGTTAGTACACAACAACAAATATTTCACTGAAACCACAGATATTGACAACATTGTGGCAGACAGGTTTAGTGCAGGTGTTACCCCACCCTCTCCCCCAAAATAAGACATAGTTATCCCAGCTGACTGTAACCTCCCTGTCATCACAGATGTCCAGGTGAGAGCCACCCTCATGAAAGCAGAATACACAACATGACTGGGACCTGATGGTATCCCCAGTTGCATGCTACATAAACTCTGACAGGATCTAAACACACATATAGAAGTGCTATGTAACACTAGCCTGACTACAGGATATGTACCTGTACACTGGCGCACAGCAGCAGTGGTTCCACTCCACGAAGGAGGCACCTCAACATACCAATACAATACAACACAATACATTACATTACAATGCAATACTATACAATATGCTATTGCCCCTGGGACTACAGCAGCATACTGTTCTGCTACCCTGACCATTGTGACACATGTGGTGTGATGGTACCTGCTGCTGTCACACAGTTACACAGGGTGACTCATATGGCATATTACCTATCTGACTAACATTCAGTAGGGGTATGTGTGACATGTACTCATGGGGAGTCTTGCTTCTTAACACTGTGTGGTTTATTGCAGGGTATGTCTTATCTGTGGGTAGGAACTTTTACCTACACATGTGCTCTCTATTGCAGTGGCATGGACGACACACAGCAGTCATTTAGGTTGTGGAAGGTGTGAGGTGTTACTATGGTTGTTGGACATCTGTCATGGGTGTGACATACGTATGTAAATCCGGGAGTGGTAACCTCTATGTGGGTAGTATGTGTGTACTATGTGGTGTTGTCAGTCACTGTGCATTGGTAATGTGTTTGAGTGCATTGTCACAGTGTTGTACATGTCACTGTGTCCTTCTCCATATCTGTAGATGTCATGTGAGGTCCATACCATGGCATCCATTATGTAGTGTGGAGGGGTACACCGACCTACATGTCCATAGCTGACAC
Source organism: Protopterus annectens (assembly GCF_019279795.1). Lineage (NCBI taxonomy): Eukaryota > Metazoa > Chordata > Ceratodontiformes > Protopteridae > Protopterus > Protopterus annectens. The sequence goes on from NC_056726.1 coordinate 1,211,053,935, forward strand.
ACCATGTCTGCTGACACATACCATGTGCAGGTATTCCAGGAATAGTGTGCCACTGTGGATATCATTGGGGGCACTATTGTACACATTTATGACCCTGTTCACCCCTGACACATGCAGTGGTGGGCAGCCAATCACATATCTGGTGGTTACTGGTGTAGGTGATTTGAAATGGGGTATGGTACTCCGGTTTTGACACTGGTGTTCACTCCATGCCTTTGTCACCAGGCACCTGTTGCAATACATCTGTACACATGTGCCTCACTCAGAATGTATATACATCTCTCTCTCTCTCTCTCTATATATATATATATATATATATATATATATATATATATATATGTATATAGATATATCTATATGTATATATATATATGTCTGTATACATATACACATATATATATTGATGTACATATATTGCTATAGATATGGAGGGGGGACACAGAGGGGGTGAGAGTGACAGAGGGGGTGGGACAGGGGGCGTTGAGGTCATCATATACAGTCATACCTATAGATAGTCAGATCAGTCTGTCTATGTATATGTATCTACATATATCTATATCTGTATGTGTGCATTACATATATATGTTTGTACATATTCTATCTATCTACATCTGTCTATGTATTCCTACATCTCTCTCTATGTATGTCCACATATATGCATATTTTATATACATATATATATATATATATATATATATATATATATATATATATATATATAAATATATATATATATATGTATATATATATATATATACATACATACATATGTTGACATACATACGTATCCATATGATAGACAGGTATATCAACATGTTTGTCTACCATACTGTATACACACACTAACATACTGCTAAACATACATAACTGTGAAACCTACTTTGTACATTGCACTACAACATACAGTCAACCTACATTGATATGTGCACATAGATGCTCTCACATACAAATGTATGTACAGCCTTCACTGATAGTTGCTGTATGTCCCCTGCCCTTTACACATCTTCATATACATATGGATACAGACCAATGACACATATGGAGGGTTCACAGTATGTAGACTTTTATAGTATTACTTTACATTACCTGTGTTTGTCACTGCTGCTTGTGTTGCCATCTGGTTTTCTGTCCTGCTGCTCCACTTGCCAGTTGTCAGCTTTCAGGTGGCTGTTGCTGAACAGTTTTGTTTGTGTCTGCTTAATTTCAATTTTCTCTGTCTCTGTCTCTGTCTCTCTCTCTCTCTCTGTCTGTCTGTCTCTCACGTCCTCCTCAGGATGCAATGAAAGTATTGCATGTGTGGACTGGGAGTACAGCATACTTTTGTAGGTATCTGCATATGTCCATGTGATGGCCTCTGCACCAATTGTAAGCCAGCATTTGCTAATTGCATGCAGCCAGTTGTGTACTGATTGCAGTTCTCACTGTGATTTCAGAACAGTGCTATAAAAAGGTATGTGAGATAGGCGTAGCCCTTTCAGATTTTAAGGGCAGGGACCATGCTGGTATGCTGTGGACAATGTTCTGTGGGCGTAAAGGTTGGTATCTCTCTCATATTTCCAGCTGTGTTGTAGATTAACATTCCTCCATTCATTTCTCCAGTTTCCTGTACTAACTGTGTATGTACACTGACACCTACAACTACCACTACTGTTAATGTGTGTGTGTGTGCTTTCCTTTCACTTTTGCTTGCACTTTGTTGCTAAGGCTTCAATATTTGCCCTTTACAGTCACTACTTGTATGCCTGCTAGGTGTCCTGACTGTAGTGTGCTTCTGTAGCTTTCCTATTTTCCATGTACATTCACACCTTGGAATGCTTGCTATATCTGCTAGGGTGTTACAGCATGCAGTGTGGTCTGGCCATGGTGTGGGCCTTGACATCTATTAGGGTATTTGAGTATGCTGCTGAGCAGGCCCCAGAGACTCTCAGGTTCATCTGTTATCTGCCTCATGGAATGGTACATATCAGTGGGGTACACCCATTAAATTGTCTGGTATGCTGCAGTTGTGACTGTGGGTTAGCATGAGCATATGTATTACTACAGTTATTCTGCCATGCAAGTGGTGAATACTTTCAGGACTCCATAGTTACCATTGCATGTGTTGTTACACCTTTCTGCCTACTGTTTGTACATTTCACATGGAGTCTGTGGGGCATCCCTGTAAGTCATTCACTGTTGCTATGTCTAGGCTCTTAACTATTCAAATATGGTGGTGTCAGACCTCTCATGTGTACAAATATTTGCAGGTTGTCCACATTTCTGCCTCATATTTTGGTCAATATCTCATGCACAGCTTTTTCTGGCAAATCACTCTGGGCTCAAGTCAGAATATAGTGACAAACATTCAAGTTTCAGACTTCATACCCTTCCAAACATCCCACAAAATGCAGACCCTGTTACTCTCTGAACTGTCTGAGTTTGTTGTAACATTATTTGTAATGTGTCCCTGGTTTTGGCCCTTTGCTCCACATATTTTATTACTTGGTCCGGATGTGTTCCTGTAAGAGGTTGTGGGGTATGGGCAGTGATTATCCTGCTGTGAGTATGTGTGTGGCTTGCAAGGTGCTACAGTGACATTATTACCTACTAGCTACCAACTAGCATGGCTGTTTTTGTTCACACACTACTATTATGGAAATCCACTAGTTTTGACAGTAATTCTAAATGACATGCTTTGTGTACTACACATCCTATATTCCCTTTACATTCATTCCTACTATTACATGATATATTTATTTTAGCACAATGTTCTTGTATAACAGTCATGGCGTAGTGATAAGTCATGCAGACTACTGTTTCCAAGATCCTGGGTTCAGAACTGACAGTGGGATTTTATTTTGCTTTTGAACTGACTACAGGACCTGTCAATCAGAATGACTAAGGCACTTTTAAGCAGTTGTAACCGGGTTAGCGCTGGTTTGCGCGGAGCTCACGCATGCGCACTGGCATTTAGCTCCGTGCACACACGCGCACACCCGCTTACAACCGCTTAAACATGCTTACTCTTGTGCACACCCGCACTATTTTCTTTGAAAGAAATGAAAATGGGGAGACAGGAAAGTGGTGAAAAAGGGGTCACAAAGAGGGTAAGACAGTAGGGAAACAAGCTTGGGTTTTGCAGGAGGGATGTAGGTAAGGCCCATAGCTGCCCATTTCTTCATCAGCAACAGCTGTGCATATGTTTGTAATTTGGTGTGACATTTGATACCTTCCACCCCTGAGAGGTGTAAGGACAACAATAATACTTGTTGTACAGGCAATTGTAATTGATAGTTTCCATGTCCGGCAGACATATGTGCGGAATGGGCAACTATGTATGGGGTGTAATTTTTTTGTGGGTACAGAGTGCCCTTTTTTTTTTTTCAGGTGAGAGTGGTATGTCAGGTGAAGAAGTCGGTATAGCTGGGGAGTTAGGTTGGGTAGGTCAACAGACAAGACAAACAAGACGCATACAGGGGCAGTGTATGACACGTGTGGGGGGGTTACACAATTGACGGGGACGGAGGTTTGGATATCCAGAGCCCATGAGCCCACAGATGGCAACAGTGGAACTGATATCCCCACCCATGGGCAGTTGCCACTGTTCCTTCACTGCCCAGGACGGGGCTGTGCTGGGGGCTGTGTAGGCCGGGCAACAGGCATGCCTGTAAGTTGTGCCACCTGTGCCTCAAGCTGGTGTAGGGGCCCAAGAACAGAGTCCTGGATCTCCCTACGCACCACAGTCCGGACGCTACGGAGGTTGAGTGGTGGTTCTCCTCCAGCCACCCTTGCAGAGGGGGGACGGGCCCATCCCCTGCAGCGCTTCCACCCGCAGGTGGCACAGGGCCACCGGAGGAGGGTCCAGACTGGGCACTACTGCCAGGTGCACTCGCCAGCTGAGGTGGGAGAGGTGGGTCCGCTGGAACCCGCCTTCCCTGTCGTCCTATGTTTTGCATTATGTCATGACAGTTTGGGTTAGTAACATACAATACCATTCGCAATTAGTTGTAACAGCATGCATTAGTATTCCCATTAACCAAACACCCAGATATTCACACCATTGAACAGCGAGCATAACACATGCATAATTTGAACAGCAATACACAGTCCAACAACATGCAGGGTTGATTGATGGCAACAGGCCATCAGGTTTGGATGTATGAACAGGGCAGATGCATCAACGGACATGCAAATATTTATGACCCATCAGGACAAATGTCCAGGGGTGTTAATTGTGATTGCACATACCATTTTCACGTGGAATGGATTATATGTGGTTATAGGGTGGGGTGAAGAAAATATTATTAACACCTTCGAATACCAATACATATGCTGTACATTTCTAATAGCTACAGATATATACACACTACTGTTCTAACTACAGTTTCCTATATGATAACTACTTCAATTTGGTGATAGGACTGTTACTGCTACATCAATATACATTTTATTGTTATTCATACACGTTCATATCTGGCTTTGTTCAGCTACATCATCCTGCTACATTTGCTTTATATAGCTATAGACAACTGTGGATGTTTGATATTTCAGACAATCATACTATCTGCATATTGCAGACTGAGAGCAACATATCCAGATTGTGGGATACACATTCCAGCTGCAGCAACACTTTGGACACATTTCACAGTTTGGTTCTACTTGTCACATTCATTTCATTCTGTACTGACTGCAGTATACTTTATACAGGGGTTATTACTACTTTATTGGTGGATTCATAACTCTTTATCACACCCTCTCACTTGTTTTCATTTTACTATTCAGGATGGTACTTACTTCTAGGCTTTATTGACATGTTTTACCTGTAGTTATTACAATCCTTTCCAGCAGTCTCACTTCTGTCATGTTTCAGTATTTCATCAGGGATATATTTCACACATGTGAGTTGCTCATCTTCTGCAGCTGTACTTTTCAGCCTGCTGCAGGTTGTGCACTATGATATTATAGGTGGGGCATCTTTATTTCAGACTTTATTTCAGACATTTTCATTTTTCTGTTTGGATTTCAGACTGCAACACACTTTTGTAATCAAGCAATACTTGCAAACACTTTTACACTGTTACTTGCACATTTTATTACTTAGTGACTACACTGCACTCTTTTGCTAACTGTCATACTTTTATATTTCTTTACAGTTACTGGGAGTGGATTACTGACCTGCCTGGTGGTGCAACCGCACCAGCCTATCGCCATAGGCTCTGCGGTTCGCAGAACGGACACCTGCAGCTGTAATATAAATGAAGTAATATTGGAATACACATCTCCATAATATCTGCTAATTTAATTTCTTACATACATAATTAAATGTAACTTACTCAGTAGTGGGGCGTTGGGCATTTGCCGGGCCTCCTGGATCCAAAGGTTCAATTGGTCCTGCTTGCATCTCTTCAGGTCCGCATGGTGGTGACGGACCTGCTCACCAGTCCTTGGAATCCCTGTGGCACTGGTAAGATCATGAGCCAACCGGTCCCATGCCTCAGCCCTATATGCTCCCCACAGGACCTGGCTCTGCATGAGTTGGGCCTCATGATTGTGGGCTAGGAGCCAGACCATGTATCTGGACTCCTCAATGCCCCACCTCTGTGCTCGAAAGCAACTACCCTCACCTACACCTGACATTCTGGCTGCAAGTCAGTTCTACAATCATTTATGCTGTGTATTCCCGCCTATGGGGCTTATATATGCCGTTTTTCCCCGCACTTATCTGTGATTGGCCATTTTGGAATTGTATCTACTTCACAAAACCTGCTTTGTCATGCTCCACTTTCTATTCATTCCTATATATTTGCTATTACTGCATTTCTGAGTGCAGCTGTTGTAGCTTAGTGGTTCAGTAACTTGACTATGGTGCATTGTATCCTGAGTTCGAACCTAGCCACTGCTTTTTATATTTTATGACTGTCTAGACAGGCTAGGGGGTGTGTCTGTGTAAAGGCTGTTTTGTTACAGCTTGCTCAACGTTGCCCGTCGGTTAGCTTGTTGGCGTGGTGCGCAGCTCCGCGCAAACGGGGTGTGCTGGCTTACGCCTCATTTGGCTGTCAGCACGCATAGTACGCTCAGCTCAGCTAGGGGCACACAGTTTCAGCGTGTGAAACCACTGCTCACCTACGGGCACTCATTTTGCACCTGTTAAACCACTGCTCACCTACGGGCAGATGCACTCACCTTGTTAAACTGTAGCTCAGCTATAGGCACATCTGGCATTTTTTTATTGTTTTGTTACCTCACATTTCTTCAAAATAAATGGACTAGTTCATTACATTTTACATAAAATGTGATTTTATATGTGTACATGTTTGTCAGGGACTTGTTTCGTGCTTATTTTGCTAAAAATAAAAGTTGGCGTTGTGGGGGCTCGAACCATGAATGCCTGCGCTTCAGCTGATGTCTCTACCACTACGCTATTGCTTCTTGGCTTAGTTTGCATATTTCATTCTTATATGCTTTCCCACTGACTGCTAACTGTAGCTGCGCTACGGGCACGCCCGTGCAAACGAGCGCACTCACGGGCAAACATCTTTACAATTTAAAAAAAAAAAACATGTTCATTTATATATTTTCTGTTCATAGTCTGTGGGGGCATGTGTTGTGTTGTGTTTATTCACATTTCCGTGGACTCTGTCGTGGGTGTTTACTTTGGGCACTTTTACTCTTCTGGGGGCGTGTCCGCTTGCAGGGCTCTGCCTACGGACACGCCCCCTACTGTCTTACACAGACCGTGTTAGACTTAGGTGTGATTCAGCATGCTGTCATGAATATGCAGAGCATGCTGACATCACTCCGTTTAACTGCAGCCTCCGTGTAAGAGTTATAACTCTTACACGGAGACTTCGTGAATCCTGCCCATCCTTTGCTAATACACTGCAGCAAAAACAACAGGGAAAGTTAGTAAGCCAGCCTTATCCTGCTTATGTTTTCATGTTTGTGGCACACTCCGATACCCTATTTCTCCATTTAGCAAGCACTTTATTGTACAGAGCATGACAAATTAACAATGATTTAAAGAGTAAGAGTAACACACCATACAGATGTCCCTACATGTCCCACAGAACAAATTGTTGCTATTCATATCTGCATCTGTCTCAGTCTCTCTCTCTCTCTCTGTTTACCACTTCAGGATCAGTAAATTGTCATTGTGCATTCAGTTGTGTTATTTAAATTTTGTAAAGTAATAATCCCTTTGTGGCTTGCTGAGAGAATGCTTCCCATGTACGGATTTATTTTTTGACTACTTTCAAGGGTTCTTATCCAGCCATTAGCTATGTGTTACTGATTTTTGTACACTATTTGATGTTTACCTTTTGTCTAAATATTGTTATGATCCATTATTATCCTTTTTCTGTCATAATCTACTTTGTCCCTGCCTTCTTTCACCCTGTCCATGTATCTTCTCCCTTCTGTAGCATTATTCTTCCACTTCTACAGTTGAGCAGTGTCTGGCACCTGGCAACAAATGCTTATAAAGCTAACTAGAAGTACACACCTTATGGCAATATCCTGTGGTTTTATTGCCTTCTGCCATGTGCTAAGCTGTACTTTCAACAAGCTGAATGGATGTATAGGGACAGTGGCCAATAGGATAATGATGAATACATGCTTTCACTTTTGCTGAAATCTGGTGTCAAATGTAAATTATCAGAGGTATGACTTGCTATATGGTGTGCTTAGATAATATTCAGGTGTTAAGGCTTTTCTTGCAGTGCTGTAAAGATTGAAATCCAGATGGATGAAATAATGGTTCAGAATGTTTTGTCTGACTTCTGTGGCTGCAAATGTTGGCTACAACTTTCCTTCACACTTCATTATCCTGCTGCTATATTAAAGTGCCTGCTCCATATTGTGAAGTCTGTCTTTATGTGAAAGTTGGCACAGAGCAACACAAAGTGCTGCTAATTCCCACTGCAAATTCAACACAGCAAGAAATAATTATGAATGTACTAATACTTTGCCATCAGCAGCTCAGTTCATCTTGACAGTGTAGCACTCAAAGAATAACAGGCACAAAAAAAACATAATTATTGTTTGAGGTTGCACAGTTTCTTATGTCTGCATTTCTTTTGTCAACAGGTGATCTTGATTTCAGAATATGTTGACTTAATTAATTCAGTCATTTAATATTATGTTTGCTCTACAGTGTTTACACTTCCAACTGTGTTGGAAGTTGTTAACTTATTCTCACATAATCCGTCACTGTATTTTGCAGTATACTGTACTATGTATGACTTGCATGTTCACTTAGTGCACATAGTGCAAGTATGGGACAATACTAGTGTGCAATCATCCCGACATGAAGTTGCAGGAAAGTTTGAATCAATAATTCAGTGGTGCACAACAGTGAATGCCTATGGCATTCAAAACTGTGAAACATGCCAATGCCCCTCATAGTAATTCCATGTGAGAATCATAATAATGTTACATTGTCTTATGCACACTTATGCATTTGTTGCACATTCGGTGATGCACAGTACCATTTGTTGCAAACATTGGATTTCAGTAAGTTCAAATCTGCTATTACAAATTGGTAAAATCAGTATTTTCCTGTGGCAATTGTATAAATTATAAGGTAGGATGTTTGATGCTCAGCATGGGAAACTTGAGTGTGTGTAACAACTGGTGCTATATCTACCTCCCCCAAAAATAATAACTTTAACCCTTTACACAGCGAGCACCCTCATCCCACTTTTTACTGAAACATCCTCTGTGCAACACACTGATGAGGTCATCCTGACAGAAAGTGCACTTTCTCCCATCAAGAATCAGATTTTTCCTGTGGTACTTGAACTAATACAGTGCTCACTAGATGGTGTAATTAGATAGGTTGGAGGCTTGATGCCCTCATGGGAAACTTGTGTGAGTGTGGGGGTAATGCTTTGTACTATATCCACTTGCCTTGAGAAGAATGCGTTTCACTCTTGACCAACTTCCCTTATCCCTCTTTTTACTGAAACATTCTTTCAGCAGCACATTGATTGAGTCAGAATTCTCCTGTGGCAATTGTGATTAATACAGTGCTCTCTACATTGTGTAACTAGTTAGATAGAAGGTTTGAGTCCCAATGTGGGGAACTTGTGTGTGTAAGTGAGGGTGTTTGCAGTGAGGTGAGCATGTGCTCAATAAACTTCTATGTGGGATAAATGTTTTAAACTACTAGATGATTCCACCATCCCTTTATCTCATCTTTTCACAGCCACAACGTCTTTGCAACACAAGGGTTTAGATAGGCATACTCTTTCTACTCCACCGATTATTTTTTTTCAATTATATTTTTAATTATATATTATTTATGATATATAGATTATAATTTTCTATACGGTACTTAGAGAAGCCGTGGCATTTTTAGACCATACTATGACAACTGTCTAAATTAATGGTCTATGTTACATTATCGAGCAATGAAAAGAGCGAACGCTCTTTCATTGAACTGTAAAAGTCGACAGCACTAAACAGCGAAGACACTGAACATTGATTTTTTCCCCAGTGAAAAAAATCTGTGGACCATCTTCCGGACTTTGCCATTTCCTCCACAATGGTGCAATCGCGGAGATGGCATACTTAAGTGGGGGGTGGGGGCACAGCCTGCCACATTAGGGGGTGTGGGGGGCAAAGCCCCCCAGTTTATTTTGTGTTTGAATTTTTTTTTTTTTTTTTTTTTTTGCAGAGCAGTGATTTTTTTTCCCTGGGAAAAAAAATCGCTGTTCCATGTCGTTGCTGTTTAGTGGTGTTGAGTTTTAAGTTCGATGAAGGAGCGTTTGCTCTTTTCATCATTTGATAATGTAATGCAGACCCTAAATTAATGCTTCCAAGAAGAGTTGCATAGATAAAAAAATATATATCATAGTTTTCAGAGGAAAAGTGATGCAATAATTTCTTGGGGGGGGTCCATTGTTTAAATGAAATGAGTTATGTAGGGCTGTAATAAGAGCACATGAGTACAAAATTATATTCTATGCCTACATCCCTGGTGCAACACACTGATGAGGTCATTCTTTCTAAAGCAAACTGTCACACTTTAAATGTCAGACTTCTACTGTGGTGCTTGCATATTTTACACTATTCTCTAGAATGTGTAAATAGACAGGATATTCAAATACAACAGTGCTTAGCTACTATAAGCGCACACATGCAAGCATGTGTGTGTGTGTGTGTGTGTGTGTGTGTGTGTGTGTGTGTGTGTGTGTGTGTGTGTGTGTGTGTGTGTGTGTGTGTGTGTGTGTGTGTGTGAGACTGCAAATGAATTCTGGATTGGTTTACACACATTTGTAGTGACACCTTTTACAACCCCAGATGACTGTAAAAGTCATTCTACCAGACACACTACTGATGTCATCCCTTCATAGATGCAGTACACTTCACTTGTACCCAATATTCTCCTGTGGAACTGGCTACTGAAGATGCGTTATATAGATGCTGTAACTGGATAGGTAGGTGGTTTGAGTTCATCCCTGCTTAAATTGTGTGAATGTGATCACTGTCATATACCGTTGGCCACTTCACAACCACTATTCTGCACACTTCTACTTATGAGATGGATTAACAGTGGCACAGGGTTACATGAACAAATCCTAGCATCCTCAGGAAAATAACTTGTTGGCCATGCAGTGATTACATAATGCTTCCATGACTGCAGTATCTTATAAATGGAATGTGACTTTTCCTGTGTTGTGTGACTTTAATGCTGTGCTGTGTACATTGTATACCTACATATGTTGGATGTCTGATGTCAACTGTTAGTGTCTTTCACCCTCATACTGTATATTTTTTGTTTTATTTATTTCACATTTGTTAACCAGGATAGTCCGACTGGACAGCAGGTGTCCATTTTCAGCGGAGTCCTGGGGAGAAAAGCTCCAGCATAATTACAAAGAGAGAATACAATTTACAATAACATGAGAGAAGAAGTTGTAGATTATTTTAACATAGTATAAAAAGTTACAAAACTGTTTACAGTAGGTCACAGCATAGATATAAATTTGCAGGTAGATGTTACAATATAAAGATATTTTAGATACTAGCAATGAGAATTCAGTTCTTGGATAAAAAGGTGAAACATTTTTATACAGAATGAGCATAGCAGTTGCTGTATTACACTCATGGATGGGTAAACAGGTGACTACTTGTAGAAATATTTACAGTGAGCATTAAGATGAGTTCAGAGTAGTATAGTACAGACTGAACAGTGACCCTGGCAGAGGATGCACTTGAGTTGTAAAAAGATTTCCCTGTGTTTGTATGTTGTTTTATGGTGACTTGTTACAGTTGCATAGGTGGTTGGAGTAGAGGTATGATTTTAGTTGAGTCTTAAAAGAGGATGTAGAATTTAGAAGTCTAAGGTCAGGAGGAAGGTTGTTCCAGGTTTTGGCAATTTCATGAGCAAAAAGAGATTCCGCTGAGTTGTTTTTGCAGGAGATGGTTTCAATTAAGGCATTGTTGCTAGAGCATAGTTGTCTATTTGGATTATGGAAGTTGAGGAAGTTGTTCAAGGCAGGTGTTTTTTCAGGTTCAACTATTGGACTTTGTTTTTTTTCAGGGTAATACAGTATTTGATGGGCTAAGTTGAGTTGGTGATATTTTAGAAGGTTGGGGAATTCTAGACAATGTAGGGTTTGTAGGGCAAGGCAATGGTGGGAATGTGACTTGGTATTAATGGTGAATCTGGCAATTTTGTTGTAGCATGTGGAGAGTTTGTTTAAGTCAGTTTTATTTGGGTTTGTTAGTGAGGGAGACGCATATAGCAGTGTGGACAGAAGATGAGGTCTAGCTATGGCAATACGAGATTCTGAGGTGAGGTACCTTTTGCATTTATAGAGGGAGCCTAGTTTTTTGTGGACCTTAGAGATGGTTACTTATATGTGTTTGTTAAATTTGAGCTGTTGGTAGATGGTAATTCTTAGGAGTTTTGCCTCAGAGACTGGGGTGATTTGGGTGTTATTGGTGAAGAAAATGGAAAAGGGAAATTAGAGAGTTTGGTTGGGTGAAACAGCATGAGTTGGGTTTTTTGGGGTTAAGTATAAGTTATGAGTTATTGAGCCAGTTCTCAATTTCAGTGAAGGTTAGTTTGGCTTTTTGCTGATGAAGTTGGATATTGGGTGCAGAGCATATGAGGATTATGTCATCAGTGTATTGGACTGTATTGGCTTTTGTGGTAGATAGGTGGAGTTGCTTGGTGAAGATATTAAATAGATGTGGGCCAAGGATAGAACCTTGGGGTACGCTTAGGGTGACTGGGAGTGGGGGGATAGGGAGTTTATCCATTTGACAGACTGTTGACGGTTACCTAGGTAGCTTTTTAACCAAAGCAGAGTGGGGTATGAAAGTTAAGGCCAGAGAGACAAGTTAAAAGTTTTTTGTGGGATACCGTGTCAAATGCCTAGGATAAATCAAGGAAGGTAGCGGAGACAAGATTGCCTTGGTTCCTATAGGAGTTTATAGTGTTGGTAAATCTGAGTAGGGCAGTGGAGGTACTGTGAGATGTGTGGAAGTCATGTTGGGTAGGATAGAGAAAGTTATTGGAGAGGAGGTGGGAGAGGATTTGGTGATGTATGCATCTCACTAGAATTTTTGACAGGGGTGAAAGAATTGCTATTGGGTGATAGTTAGAGAGATTGGTAGAGGATCCACCTTTGTGAAGGGGAATGATGAGAGGTTTTCCACAAGATTGGCACCGTGTTTTTAATAATGGATCTGTTGTTAATTAGTAATGAGATAGGGTAGGCTATGACTGTTGATGCGAGTTGTAGGTATTTGGCGGGGATGTTGTCAGCAGCTAGGGTGGTCGATTTGAGTTTAGTTAGTAATTATTGTACATAGAATGTTTGTACTGGCATGAGTGAGTAGGACATACAGTCTTGTTGGGTTGTAGGGGGCTGGGAAGTGTTTGTGGTGGTGGAGTTATTTATGATATTTAGAATGGAGGAGGTGAAGTAGTTGTTAAAGTTGCAGGCAATATCGAGATCAGTGCTGGGGCTACTGGGAGGTGGAGTGGTGGATTTACCGGGCTGAAGGATATTATTTACTGTTGCCCAGAATTTCTGACGGTTGCTATTATACTTCTTTTGTATGGACGGGTAGTAGTTTTGTTTATCTAGTTTTACTTGTTTTTTGGCCTTATTCCGAAGTTCAAGAAAGTATTGCCTAATTGCAAGTTTTCTATTATGGTGCCAGGTTTTCCAAGCTTTGTCCCTATTTTGGAGTAGGGTTCTTGTGGTTTTTGGTGCCAGGGGATAGGGTTATTACGTATCCTAATTGTTTTTATGGGGCCTAGTTGGTTGAGGATGTTTATAAATGAGGAGTTGAAGTATTCAACTGCACTATCTAGTGGAACGGTTTTGATGGGAGACCAGTCATAGTATTTTAAACCTCTCAGGAAGTTGTCTTTGGGGAAATTTGTATGGGAACGGGTTTGTAGGAGGGAGGGAGAGTTGGTACTTTTTCGTCTATGTCTAAGTATGAAAGTAGGGTTGTAGTCACTAAGTGTGTTGGCCAATGTGCCCCACTGATGGGCAGTATTGAGCTGGTTGGTGACGATCCAGTCTAGTGTGGATTCCCTTTTTGTGGCTTTATCAATGCATGTAGGGAACTGAATGAGTTGGGTAAAATTATAGAGATTAATATGGCTGGTGGGAGTGGGAGAGTGTATATAGTTCCAGTCCACATTTACATCAACTAATATGATGGTTTCTTGGGGTAGGGAGTGGGAGGCCCAGTGAAGTATGGCTTCGAGGACTGGAAGATTGTCACCCGGGGGTATATAGATGCCTATTAAGTTAAGATGTTTGTGCTGATTTAGGGAGAGTTTTGCAAGTAAGGTTTCAGCATGTCTGAAGTCAGGGGTAGTTATATGTAGTGGTTGAACTTTTAAGTTAGTTTTATGTAATAGGGCTATTCCACCGGCTTTTTTGAGTAGTTGATCAGACCTAAGAATATTATAACTAAGTGGGATTATGGAGTTGTCACTAATATGTGGTTTAAGCCATGTTTCAGTGATGACAGCCCACTTAGGTTCTTCATTCCTCTCTCCTTGCACTTAAAAAAAATTGCACTTTATTCATCTGCTTTTACTGTATTGTGTTTCCTCCTACTTTATTTTGCTTTTCTTAAAAGTACTCAATTTTATTTATTCTGCTGCATTTATTACTGCTTGGTAGTAGCCTGATTAAATTGTAACTGTTATCCTAAGTCTTTTGGTTTAAGCACTTGGGCTTCATACAGGCTGTTTTACATTAAGAAGGTTTGTGGTCTGCACTGTTGTGGCAGGACAGGTAGCTTACATCCTTCTAAGCTGGGAAATGCTGATTGAAGGCCCAGTGTCTGCTATTCTAAAAGTGTATTAGTTCTGGTTTAAGCACTTGGGCTTCAGGCCAGTTATTCTACGTTAAGAGGGTTTGTGGTCGTCTGCACTCTTGTGGGAGGAGAGGCTGGATTCTGCCCTTCTGAGCTCGGAATTTCTGGTCACAGGCTTATTGTTATTGAACGGTTGAATGGTTTCTTTCTGAAATTGGTGTGCCTTGTTGCTGTAGCATAGACCAGAATCAGGCCTGCTGAATCTAGCTTTATTTGTATAACTTGAGCACTGATCCAGGCCATCTTTTTTTGGAGAAGGTTCCCCTGCACCTTAGTAGCAGGAGTGTGCAGTTAGAACTTGTCTGATTGAAGACTGCTGGAACAGGGCTCAGTTTTGAGCTTTTTTTCTGGTTAATTGGGTAACTTGTTTAAATCAGTTTGTTCATTTTCTATTGTTTTATATATATATATATATATATATATATATATATATATATATATATATATATATATATATATATATAAAAATTGTACTTTATTCATCTGCTTTTACTTTATTTGTGTTTCTTCCTACTTTATTACTAGTGGCATTGACTACAACTTTGATCTGCAATATATAACAATAAGGATACTTTTCTGTGCATTTAAAGTATATTTTGAGTGTATCTGCTTTATTTTCTGAAAAAAAAACAAAAAAAATATATATATATATATATATATATATATATATATATATATATATATATATATATTTATATATACACACACACATACTTGTTTCCCACCTTTCTAAGCTAGTATAGTCCAGTTTTCACGTTAGTGCTGAATTTAGGGCTGTGTTACAAACCTCTGTGTTTGCCCATAACTTACTTGGATAAAAAGAGGATTCTCTGTTCACCTGTGAGAGAGGGGAGCTTTGAGCAGCCTATCTGTCCCTGGAGGAGTGGTTTCAGCCCAGAAATTAGTAGTTTATTGGCCATTTTGGGCTAATTTCTATCTATTTCATTTCAAATAGATTCCAATTAACTGAGGTCCCAGGACTGATCCTTGTGGAACACCACTGGTTACAGGTCTGCTGTTGGAGGTGGATTCCCCTATTTTCACTATATAAGTTCTATCAGTGAGCCAGTTTTTGACCCATCTAACAATATAAGGGTTGATTTTTTTTTTAAACTAGGAATCCTCCCCTGCTGATCTCACAGTGAGTTTATCTCTCCAAGCCAGCTGTGTCACATAACTGTGTCCCATATCAATCTTTATATCTTACGATATAAGGGTTGATATTTTTTTAAACTAGGAGTCCTCCCCTGCTGATCTCACAGTGAGTTTATCTCCCCAAGTCAGCTGTGTCCCATAGTGTTTGTGGCACATATCCTTTGACAAATAAAACCATTAACATAACTAAAGCCAGCGGGAATTCCAGCTGTCCTGAAGAACCTTGCAGAACTTAAAATTCCCAAGTCAGCTGTGTCCCATAGCATTCGTGGTACCTATCCTGTGGCAAATAACACTACTAACATAACTAAAGCCAGCAGGAATTCTAACTGTCCTGAAGAGCCTTGCAGAACTTAAATCCCCAAGCCATCTGTGTCCCATAGAATTTGCGGCACCTCTCTTTGACAAATAACACCAGTAACATAACTAAAGCCAGCAGGAATCCCAGCTGTCCTGAAGAACTTTGCAGAACTTAAATGCATTTCTCATTTTAATACAAATGGCAATAGTAGGTTGTTTTATTTTTTATTTTCCTGTAATCCTTAATGTACTGAGCTTAACTGCATAAGCCAGCAGCAAGAATTTCAGTTCTTCCCCTGCCATGCAGAAACTTCCTGGCTTCTAACCTTCAAGTCTGTAAAACACTCCACTCTAAACTATAATACTAGCTCTTAAAGTCCCTAAAAATGTTTGGCCATCTGTTCTTTCTTGTCTGAGATATATCCCTGCTGCCCCTCCAGTCTGTCTGTTAGAGTCAGCAATTGCTGACTCATTCACTTACAGCCCTCAGACAAGGTAATTTCTCACTGCATCCAACTGGTCAAATTAGAAGGGGTCTCACTACTTTAGAAAAAACAAAAAGCATTAGTAACAAAAGAAGGGCTAACATTATAGACGTGACTTCAGTGCAAGTGATAGTTTATTTTTTAATCACACATACCTTGCTCAGCTCATCCCACTCCATTCACCCTACGGGCTCACTCAACTCCCCTACTCTGCCCCCAATTCCCAACTGCTCCCACTCTTCCTACATTTACACCTACATAACCCCTCCCACCCTCCAGTCACAACACTTCACACACCCAACAACCACTATATAATCTAAATTAGCTAATCAAAACCTACAATTAATCTCTAGTACATAACAAACAGCCTTCAGCACATACCCAGTCACTAAGCATACATCACCAATACCCTATCTTCACATTAATCCTACATTAAACAAAAATGCATACCTACTTACCCTACATCCACAGATAGAACAGTATGTTACTTTATCAAATTCCAGACCTCCTTCTATTAATAGCTGCACAGCTGATATTGTATCATGCACCTCTTAACACCACATAGCAACAGCAAACCCCCACAACTCCCTACCCACCAAAACACATAGAAACCTCCATTATCATTGTTGCAAACATCTATAATATTGAGACCACCTCCCTTTACACATTGCACCTTGTCCCCCCTCAAAACACAATGACTTACATCATTGATATATGATAAAGCATTACAAAGATACATAAAAGTAATAGTTAACATTGCATCATACCTAATTCTTAGTGGAGATATACATCCCAGCCTGGCTCCCCAACAAAACCTATCAACCTACCATCAACCCCGCTAAACCTCACCAGAAAAATCTCTAATCTCCTAATATTAAATACAAACCTCAGAAGTATTCTCAACAAGACCAGTGAACTCCATGCCACCCTCTCACACTACTCACCCAATATAGTTGTCTTAACAGAAGCATGGCTTAAATCACACATCAGCAACAATGAGATAACACCCCTGGGTATAACAACAGTGAGATAACACCCCCTGGGTATAACAACAATGAGATAATACCCCCTGACTATAACATACATATAGACAAGACTGGATAGGAAAAAGGGGCGGAGGTGTTGCCATACTATACAAAAATAATCTAACCCTCAAAGTTATAGACATAAGCATCCCAGATGTCACTAATGCACAAATACTATTAACTAAACTTTTACTTAATTCTAAAGAGCAAATGAACATAGTAAGTGTTTACATCCCAGCAGGGAATAATATCCCTGCCCTAGAGCACATCCCACAATGAGAAAATAAGCTCCTTCCCCAAGAAACACTATGAAGTCACATGTATCGGTAACATATCTTAATACAATTTTGGATTCTTTTTTATAAGACCCGTTGCACCTACTACCATTCGAACTGTCTGGGTATCTTTCATCCACATTTTTCTAATTTCTGCTTGCATATCCTGATATTTTATGGCTTTGTGTCACTCTGTATGCAAGACACCGTAGTCACTGGGTGCAGTGATTTCAATGATCAATGCTACTTTTGTCTTCTTTTTATGGACCACTATATCTGAGTAATGGGTGACCTCATGTGATGTAGACTTCATAATTTTCTATGGTATTTTGTTTCTCATGTTTCTAGTATTTTTCAGCTACTACAATATTATAATGTTTGCACAATCCCTAGTGAAACAGTCTTGCTACATTATTATGCCTTTCAGTATACAGTCCTTCTGCCATTAGTATACCACACAACCAGCAACAAGGTGTGCAACTGTTTCAAATTCTGTTTTACAAAACCTACATTTGTCCATTTTTCCCACATGTTCAGTGGACTTTGTAAACCAACATGTACAAAGTCAACTATCTTGGGCCACCAGTATTAACCTTTCATCCTTCGGTTTGAATTTGTCTCTTCTTAACCATTCTACATTTGATCCTGATCAACATTAGGTTGTTACAGGAGTTTTCTATACTTACATCTATATTTATGCATTTTCTAAATTTCTTGCCTTCTCATCTGATCCTTCACCTTATATTCATTCTTTTGTTTTTTGGCACATTCAGTTGCTGACTGATTTATATCTACTTCTGGTTTAATTTCCATTCCCACTTGATGCCGATATGCTTCTGTTGAACTAAGAAGAGACGTCATCTTAGATTTATTCTCCTCATTTTTCAAAACTTTCACTGCATTTGGGTCTTGTGAGGTCAGCAGATATGTATGCAGTCCATGATTGCAAATACATACTTGTAATCAATTTCAAGGAGGCCCATACCTCCTTCGGAACAGGGAATATATAATCTTTGTATGCACTGATTTTTATAAATCATTTGATGAGCATGAAGCATCCTTCTTGTTTTCCTGTCTAATCTATCCAATACCTTTTGGGACCAGTCAGTCACTCCAAAACTGTAAGCTAGGACAGGAAGAACAAACTGGTTTATAGCTTGAACTTTGTTTCTAGATGTCAATGCTGTTTTCAGGATTAATTTAAGTCTTCGAAAATATTCCTTACTTAGTTTTATTCACATTTGTTCATGTTTTATTTTTGATCTTCCATTAATTCCTAAATATTTATACACTCCATCTGCACAAGTTCTTTTATATCACATTCTTGTCCCAAACCGATGTGTTCTTGGTGCTGATACCTAGCAGGGTGAGTTTGTCAATGACATACGAACCACAAATAAAAAAATAAATAAAATGAAATAAAATAAATAAATAAATAAAACCACTAGACCAGTGATACAGACCAAAAGATTTATTGCAACACTCTAGCAACTCAGCTAATAAGCCTTCCAGGAATAAAAACCATATTAAAGCAAGCCATATAAATACAAAAGATCAAGCAAGCAAACAATTAACTAATCAAACCAATTGAAGTAAAACACTCCAATTAACTTCATTATTCAAACCACCTGGGGACAGAGTATCAAATTTTAAAATGTACATGGATTCCTTAAACATTATTTTTTAAGATTTCATCAGTAATAACATTATTACAAACATTTTCTAAAATAGAGACTTACAAGATAGAAGAAATGGAATTATGAAATGCTTTAAAATGTTGTGCAATAGAGCTTTCCATCTTCCCATGTTTAATATACCTAATGTGCTCCTGCAATCTTGTTTTAAATTTACGTTTGCTTCCCCAGCATAGAACAAGTCACAAGAGCATCTCAAAACATAAATGATGCCCTTGGTATTACAATAAAATCTATGCAAAGGCATCAAAACTAACGCCATTAATAAAAGGAAAAAACCTCACAGTATTAACTCAAGAGCAGCAATTCGAGTTTGTCAATGATGTCTGAATGGGGGCTAGTGTCAAAACCTTGGCTAAGTCTAGGTAGAGTGTATGCACAGATTTCCCCTCATCCAGGGCCTTGGTGATTGTCTCGAAGAAGTTCACCAAGATTAAAAGGTACAATCTCCTTTTGACAAATCCAAACTGAGTAGGGTCAAGTGTTTGGAGATTACCTATATCTTTGTTGATAAGGTCCATGATGATTCGCTCTATGACCTTACAGTTAAGGCTAGTCAGGCTACTAGATCTATAGTTCCTGGGGTCAGTGGAAGCACCACCTTTGTGCAAGGGGATAACGGTGGCCATTTTCCGTTCAGCTGGGACAAAGCCATTGCTTAGACTATGATTGAAAAGAGTACCCAATGGTGTTGCTAATTCTTGTTAGAGCCCATGTAGGATGCAACCTGGGCTGTTATCAGGACCCATAGATACTGTGTTTTTGGCCTTAGAGAGGGGGTTTACAACCTGCTCTTTAGAGATACGGGTAGGGGATAGGTGGTAAGGATGTCATGGGGTATGTGTGGCTGGGACAGGGGAGTGAAGTTTTCACAGATCCGGTCAGCTAACAGGTTAGCTATGTCCACAGGCTCAGTATGTGTGGTATCATTAACTACCAGTTTGGCACAAATCTAGGCCTTTCCTTTTAACTAAAAAATGCCTTATGGTTGTCCTTAGTTGAGGACGCTAATTTGGATTCGTAGTTTGCTTTGGAGGACTTTACAAGTAGTCTTATTTGTTTGTTTAAGGTGAGGAGGGAGAGTTTGCAGTTTAGGGCTCCCTCTCTCTTACTCTTAGACAGCAACAAATATATGAAATAAAGGAAATGACAAGTAAAAATTTCTCTTTTTATTACAATAAATGTAATGCTTTCATCCACTATAGAATGGACCTCTTCAGAATAACTTACACCACCACCTTCCTTGTATATATATATACTTAAAAGCACTCACATGACAAAAACAATAAAACAATTAATACTTAAATTAGTTGCTTAGTTACCTAGACTAGACAGCTCACTTTAAATCAAGTTAAAACAGCAAAATGCATCGTAATGCACAAAAACTATCACTGGGATCCAAGTCTTAAAAAACATGTTAAAAAACATCCAAGACAACAAATAAAAACTGTTGCTCCATATATTAACTTAAAATATTACTAGCATAAATGAAAAAATTCCCACAAACCACTAGCTATGGAAGTCTTTTCATTGAGATCTGGGGGTGAAGTGGCACTGTGGCATTAACCCTTAACTACCACTTTAACTCCTTGTACTCCAAAAATAAATCAGCAGGTCTCCTCCTCCGTCTCAAATCAACAAGATCAATGACTATGAACTTGAAAAAATGAAAAGTGTTGTTTTTAACATGTTTGGCTAGAGCGCTCTGTTCATCCCCTCTCTGAATATCATAAATATGCTGGTATAGTCTGTCTTTGAGTGCCCTTTTGGCTTTACCAGTATAAAAACGTTCACAACACTGGCACTTCACAATATATACTATCCCTTTTTTTGTAACAATAAAGCCTCTGGGTTAGCCTAATGACACCGTTATTTGGGATACATACTTCTGTCATTTCTAACAACATGCTTGCATTGGGAACAGTGACCACATTTCACCATGGCACCTTTATGATTATTAAGGACAGAGTTGGAGCTAAGCCCATCACTGTATATAAGAAGGATGTGTGTTTTAAAACTCTTGTGGAAAGAAGTGTACACACATACACATACATACACACACACACACACACACACACACACACACACACACACACACACACACATATATATATATATATATATATATATATATATATATATATATATATATATATATATATATATATATTTATATAGGTTGTTTCTTTAAATGTTGAATTGGTGGTTTTATATTTATATTTGTGTTTGATTGGTTATTTAGATAAGGAGGAACTTTAAAATGGGGTTGTAAATGATGTTTTTTTTATTCTCATGAAGTTTCCGATGTAGTGAAATGAAAACACTTAATAATAAACTGAGTTTTTGGTTTTAGTTCATGTTTGCTGCTTTTTGGGTATGGGCTGCAAGAGAAGAGTGTTGTTTGTCAACAATACATACCTTTAAACTGCATAAACCTCACCAAGTGGAATAAAACCCTTTTAGATAATGCTCGCACCATATTTTGATTGGTGAGTTGACAGTGTAGCATGCCCTGCAATTTTTCCTTTAGTGTCAAGCAGGATGACTCGCTTGAACTACTCCATGCCCAGCTGACCATAGGCAAAATCCCTCACCATATCATCACTAGCTGCAGATCCCCAATCATTAACCATGAAATCCATTCTGCATACCTGAAGTTACTAGAATCAATTACCATTCAGCCCAACACACTACAAATATGTGATTTTAACTACCCCTGCATAAACTGGGAAACATATATGACCACTAACATGCAGGCTCAGAGATTCATGGAATTTGTTAATGCAAATGCTGTGGAACAGCTGGTCTGCCAGCCCCTCCCCCTCCCCCAGCATAATGGCCTCATTGATAAGAACAGATCATATATTAGTCTTCTTTGAAATAAATGTAACTGTAGTACACCATCAAACCCTAAAACCCTAATGAATTTTTTCAAGACAAATTACCTCCTATTAAGTTATAGCATAGATAATTTTAGAGCTTCCCCAAACCTGAAAACATGGAGGCCTATGCAGAAGCATGCAAGAATGCCATGTACAACCACTTAAACAATGGAATAGAAACTGCAGTACCTGACCAAACTAAACCCAGGTTAACCGGAAAAAACAATCCACCCTGGTGGACCCCAGGCATAAATAGACTAAAAACCCTTATTAGTCTCAACAAGCAAATCATGGAACTAGTCAAATCTTCAAAAGCTAAATACAAGACTAAAATAGCATCTCAAGCAAAGAATAACCACAGAGTGTTTTTAGTTATGTCCAAAATCTTAAGGGAAACACTCAACAATGTGCTGAGTTGTCTGTAGATGGCAATACCTATACTCAGCCAGAAAAAATAGCAAACTTGCTGGCTGATAAATTCAGCTCAGAGTTCATCCCCTCGTCACCTCTAGTCACTCCCCAAGAAATACCCCCTACTATTCCTTTGCCTATTATCACAAAAGAACAGCTCATCATTGTGGTCTATAAAGCTAGAAACAAGGCATCAGTGGGCCCTGATGGAATTCCATGGTACCCATTAAATAGCTCAAAACATGACTTAGCATACTCACTCAGAACTCTATTTAACCAGAGTCTTCAGACTGCTGGATTAAATTGTAACTGTTATTCTAAGCCTTTGGTTGAAGTACTTGAGCTTCAGACCAGCTGTTTTACATTAAGAAGGTTTGTGGTCTGCACTGTTGTGGCAGGACGGGTAGCTTACATCCTTCTAAGTTGGGAGTTGCTGATTGAAAGCTTAGTGTCTCTTATTCTAAAAGTGTATTAGTTCTGGTTTACGCACTTGTGCTTCGGGCCAGTTATTTTACGTTAAGAAGGTGTGGTCCGCACTCTTGTGGGAGGAGAGGGAAGATTCTGCCCTTCTAAGCTGGGAGTTTCTGGTTAAAGGCTTATTGTGCCTGCTTATTTGAACTGTTTCTTCCTGAAATTGGTGCACCTTGTTTGCTGTAGCATAGACTAAATTCAGACTTGCTGAATCTAGCTTTGTTTGTATAACTTGATCACTAATCCAGACCATCTTTTTTGGAGAAGGTTCTCCTGCACTCTAGTGGCAGGAGTGTGCAGTTAGAACTTGTCTGATCGAAGACTGCTGGAACGGGGCTCAGTTTTTAGCTTTTTATTGGTTAATTTGTTTAAATCAGTTTGCTCATTTGCTACTGTTATATTAAAAAAAACACTGTATGCATCGCCACTTAGCTAGGGTTAAACTATTCCCAGTGCCATAATGTCTGCTCTTCAAAATTTTCCTTAGAACTAGCCAGTTTTTTAGTTTTAGCACTCAAATCTGTTTCATTGAGTTCAGCACTTGTTCATAACTCGTTGTAAGCACTAAATAAGCTATAAATTATGAAAGCACTCAACTTTCCTCACTTGTCTAAAGGAAAACAGTTTTAGTACTTAATAAATAAGCACCTATTCAGGCATGTCTAAGGGTCAGCTCCCGGTGTTTTCTCCTGTCTACCTGATGAATCTGGGCATCTTGGGACAATGCAGCAATTGCCTCATGTACACAGACAACTCTCTCCTCCTATCACCCAACACTAAAACCTGTGAGAGATGCACTTATATAGCTAAACTGGAAGCAAAGCTCTCTTCACCCAAGACTGGACCAGAAAGTGAAGAGGAGAAGGTAAACACTTGCACCACACCACACTCATCACATAGTCCCTCAAAACCTACACCATCAAAACACACACAAAGCAACACAAAACACACACCTACATTCACAGAGGCTCTCAATAAAAATCTGCTCAAGCAAAAGAGACCTCCAAAGCAGAAATGCAAGCAGCCTCCACCCTCCAACACAACTCAAATGACTCATAGCCCACAACTCAGTGTGCCACTCAACCACAGCCCATAAGGCATGACAATGTACCCAACACTAGTCATAGGTGACGCTATAGTCAGGTACACTGATGTTCCACTCACCAGGCTAAACAAGGAGAAAGTTACTGTCAGCTGCCTGTTAAGTGCCAGGATGTACCACATAATGCATGCACTCAGGTCCCTCTACAACAAGTACAAATATGACTCTGTCATTGTCCATGTTGGTGTGAATGACCTGAGATGTACCTCTCTGGACTACATGAAAAGAGACATGGAGGAGCTCTCAGATTTTGTAGCCTAGGCAGGTATGACCCTAGCTCTGAGTAGCATCCTGCCATCACCCAGGCTTTGTGTCCATTGAATGGCGCACCATGACAGTTATCCTACTCCACAAAGGGGGGGGGCCACAACAGACCCCGGGAACTACCGCCCCATTAGCCTGACGAGCCTTGTCTGCACGCCCATGGAATGTATCATCATGGAACTCATAAACAAAGACATTGGAGATCTCCAAACTCTGGACCCCACACAGTTTGGGTTTGTAAAAGGCAGATCATGTCTCCTAAACCTGATAGACTTCTTTAAAGTAGTCACCAAAGCCATAGATGAGGGTAAGGTGGTTCACACAGCCTATCTAGATCTCGCCAAGATGTTCAATACCATCCCCCACTCTGGAATTATAGATAAACTCACTAAACTAGGTATAAATCCCTATGTCACAAGATGGGTTGCCAACTGGCTTACTGACAGAACCCACACCGTGAAAGTAGCAGGCTCCAAATCAGACTTCAGACCAGTGACAAGTGGAGTACCACAGGGTTCAGTCCTGGGTCCTCTCCTGTTTTGTAGCTACTTCTCTGAAGTACAGGCTAACACAGAAGGTCTTTGGCTAACTAAATTCGCAGATGACTGCAAACTGGGAGCCATAATTGAAACTCCTAATGATGTGGGCATCCTACAAAAGGGCCTCACTGAGACAGATGCCTAGTGTCAAAGACATTGTTTCAAGCTCAATGACAAAAATTGCATTGTCATCCCCTTTGGTAAAAACTCTGTACCCATGAACTACCACATAGGCGGTAGTCTACTTAACACCGAAAGTGTGATAAGAGACCTTGGGACATAGGTGGACAGTAGTCTCTCCTTTGATAATCACATCAGCACAGTGGTCAGGAAATCCTTCTACGTGGCACACCTCATCACAAAAGGTTTCTCATCCAGAAAAAAAAGAGGTCATTGTTCCCCTCTACTCATCACTCATTAGACCCATTATAGAGTACAACGCCCCTTTTGGTATGTACCTCACAAGACATCTACAACAACTGGAAAGGCCTCAAAAATACCTCACAAAGAGGATTACAGGCCTCAAACAGATGCCTTACACAGACCGTCTCAAAAAACTCCAGCTTTACTCCGTCGCATATCGCCTACTCAGAGGCGATCTCTGCCTAGCAGACAAAGCTATGTCAAACCCAGAGCTGTTGGACATGCTCCACTTAAAGAAATCCCAATCCCTCAGAGCTACACGTTTAAGGGACATAAACCTTGTCAACACAATAAACATAACATGCTGGAGGGATAGATTCCTGTCCCAGAGACTTCCCATACTCTGGAACAGATTACCTATCTTTGTCAAACAGAGCTCCTCATTAACACTATTCAAGAAAAATCTTGATGATTGGATGGGTAATAGGAAATTCACCCCAGGGATCACTTCTGTGGTTCTGCTTGACAGGGGCACAGGAAAATAATTTTCTTGGGTGGCGAAAGCCAGGGTACCTTTTTGGCTAGGCTTGTGTAGGCCCTAGGGCCAATAGCTTAGTACCTACCTATGAACCTATGAACCTATGATACCACAGTACAAGGACAAAATGATTGAATTCAACAATTGGCTAAGCTTTTGGTATCATTCTAAGGGGATCCAGTATCTGTCTGCCTGGGATGACATGATCGACAGACCACGATGCTTTACCAGAGATGGCCTGCACCTGTTGCCCTTAGCATTCCAGATACTGGCTAAGGCTCTTTGCCACCCCTATAGTGCCTTTTTTAGGCAAGGTTCAAATGACAAATTCATCACCATAACAGGTATAAGCAAGCAAAATCTGAGGGTAATGCTACTCAATGCTAGAAGTCTAAACTTCAAAATGCATTAACTCGAGGCACTCCTTAAAATGGAAAACATCGACATCTGTGAAGTGACAGAGACCTGTTTCAAGACTCCAGAGAGCACCCCTGCATTACCAGGCTATAATTCATACCACACCTTTTGGCCACCTAACCTGGACCAAAACACTAAAGATGGAGGTGTGTCCATATTCATTAAGGATATCCACACCTCCAGGCTAGTTGCTCAGCATAATGCACCCGAGATTATCCAAGTGCAACTAACTCTGGACAAGAACGCAATCCAAACTTTAACTTGCTACAGATCCCCCACCATGCCCCAGGATTCCCACTCCTCATTTCATGATACACTGGAAAATATTAGGGTACAACCCAACACCCTAATAATGGGCGATTTCAACTACCCCACCATTAACTGGGAAAACTACTCATGTACCAACTCTTTTGCTCAACGTTTTCTGGAATTCGTAAATTCCGACACCTTGGATCAACTTATCCACACCCCCACCAGGGGCAGCAATATCCTAGACCTGGTCATTACCAACATGGGCGTCTGGTGTTCCACACCAGAGGTCAATTCCTCGTTGGTCAGATCTGACCACAAGCTAATAAGCCTAGACATCCACATCTTACCCCCCCCCCCCCCATTAGGGAAACCACCATAAAAATGTTTCCAAAAACAACTTCATGCTTCTTAAGACAGAAGTGGCAAACTTTACGACACACATGCAGATGGACAATAGAGGTATGACTTCTGAATCCTACACAAATGCACTTTATAAGCACTTATATGAGTGCATGGATTGTGCTATGCCTAACAGAACAAAGATGATATCCTCCAAAAAAAGGAAGCCAATCTGGTGATCCCTGCCATAAACAAACTCTACAACAGAAGAAAGAAACTGTTGCAAAAAAAGAGTAAAATCCCATGATTGGAGGAACTCCCTAGTCAGCCTCAGTATGAAGCTGAGATCCCTCATAAAATCCTCCAAAGCAAGTCATGAAAACAAAATCGCCACTGATTCTAAAGACAGCCACAAAGCATTCTATAGCTATGTCAAGAATCTCAATGGCAACACTAAGATCTGCTCTGGGTTACAGCACAATGGCACTAAATATACAGAACCAACTGATATTGCCAACATCCTGGCAGATAGGTTCAGTGCTAACTTTACCCCCCCATCACCCCCTAAATGACCCAACTCTATACCGGAAGAATGCAAAGTTCCTGTAATCACAGCTACACAGGTAAAAAACACACTCTCTAAAGCCAAGAACACAGCATCCATGGGACCTGACAACATCCCAGGCTGCATTCTACATGAACTACAGAATGAACTGGCACCCCACCTAAGCACCATGTTCAATCATAGCCTCACCACAGGCTTTGTGTCCACTGAATGGCACACAGCGATGGTTATCCCACTCCACAAAGGGGGAGCCACCACGGACCCCGGGTACTACTGCCCCATTAGCCTAATGAGCCTGGTCTGCAAGGCCATGGAACGAATCATCATGGACCTTATAAACCAAGACACTGGTAATCTCCAAATTCTGGATCCCACCCAGTTTGGGTTTATAAAAGGCAGATCATGTCTCCTAAACCTGATAGACTTCTTTGAAGCAGTCGCCAAAGCCGCAGACGAGGGTAAGATGGTTCACACAGCCTATCTAGATCTCATCAAGGTTTTTGACACCATCCCCCACTCTGGAATTATAGATAAACTCACTAAACTAGGTATAAATACCTATGTCACAAGATGGGTTGCCATCTGGCTTACTGACAGAACCCACACTGTGAAAGTAGCAGACTCCAAATCCAACCAGACCAGTGACAAGTGAAGTACCACAGGGTTCAGTCTAGGTCCTCTCCTGTTTGGTATCTAGTTTTCTGAAGTACAGGCTAACACAGAAGGTCTTTGGATAATGAAGTTCGCAGATGACTGAAAACTAGGAGCCATAATTGAAACTCCTAACGATGTGGACATCCTACAAAAGGGTCTCACTGATACAGATGCCTGGTGTCAAAGCCATGGCCTCAAGCTCAATGCCAAAAAGTGCATTATCATCCCCTTTGGTAAGAACTCTGTACCCATGAACTACCACATAGGTGGTAGTCTACTTAACAAGAAAATGTGATAAGAGACCTTGGGACACAGGCGGACAGTAGTCTCTCTTTTGATAATCACATCGCCACAGTGCCAAATCCTGACAAATACAATATATACAAATCCTTGTACGTGGCACACCTCATCACAAAAGGTTTCTCATCCAGGAAAAAAGAGGTCATTGTTCACCTCTACTTGGCACTCATTAGACCCATTATAGAGTACAGCGCCCCTTTTGGTATGTACCTCACAAGACATCTACAACAACTGGAAAGGCTGCATAAATACCTCACAAAGAGGATTATTGGCCTCAAACAGATGCCCTACACTGACTGTCTCAAAAACTCCAGCTTTACTCTGTCACATATCGCTTACTCAGAGGTGATCTCTCCAGAGCTGTTGGACATGCTCCACTTAACGAAATCCCAATCCCTCCAAGCTACATGCTCTAGGGACCTAAACCTTGTCACCACAATAAACAGAACATGCTGGAGGGATAGATTCCTGTCCCAGAGACTTCCCATACTCTAAAACAAACTACCTATCTATATCAAACAAAGCTCCTCATTAGCACTCTTCAAGAAAAATCGTGATGACTGGATGGGAAATAGGAAATACATCCCGGGGATCACCTCTGTGGATCTGCTCGACAGGGGCACAGGAAAATAATTTTCTTGGGTGGTAAAAGCCAGGGTACCTTTTTGGCTAGGCTTGTATAGGCCCTAGGTCCAATTGCCTAGTACCTACCTATGAACCTATGACAGCAACAGTTATCCTGCAAAAGGGGAACCATCAATAGACCCAGGAAACTACCGACCCATAAGTCTGACTAGTCCTATATACAAGGCTATGGATAGGATAATTATGGACCTGTTCAGCAGGTTGGGTTCATCAAAGGTAGGTCAAACCAGCTCAGTCCGGTAGATTTCTTTGTGAAGGTCATCACGGACATGGATGAGGGTAAGACAGTGCATAAATACTACATTTTCTTGGCCAAGGAATTTGACACAACAACCCACTTGGGTATTATAGTTAAACTCACAAAACTAGGCATAAACCTCTATGTCACCAGATGGATAGCCAAATAGCTCACAGATAGGACACATATTGTTAGAGTGAGCTAATCCACATCCAGCAAGAGGTCAGTCACCAGTGGAGTACCACAAGGCTCAGTGCTGGGCCCCCTCATGTTTGGAATATACTTCTCAGATGTCAAGGCAAAAGTAGATGGCCTTTAGTTGACCGAGTTTGCTAATGGCTTCAAGTTGGGGGCAATCACTCACTCTCCAAATGATGTTGACATCCTACAGAAAGGTCTGATACAGACTAATGATTGGTGTCAGAGCCATGGCCTCAAATTAAATGCAAAGAAGTGCATAATAATAATACCCTTTGGGAAATTTTCGGGGATTTAAACACCCCTGAAAATTGATAGCAGCACCCCCCCAGGAATGGACGCAGGGATGAAAGATCTAGATACTCAGACAGATAGTAATCTGGACCTTGATCAACACTTGTCCACAGTGGTGAAGAAATCCTTCTATGTGACACAGCTCATAAGGGCATGGCATCCAGATCTAAGGATGTCACAGTGCCACTGGACTCAGTCCTCATCAAACCAATAATCAAGTATAATGCATCCTTTGGCTTGTAGATCACCAGGCACCTGCAGCAGTTGGAGCATCCTCAGAGGTTTCTCACCAAAACAATACAGGGTATAACCAACATGTCATATGTGGACTGATTTAAAGCTCTGTCACTGTATTCAGTTTCCCACCAATTACTGAGGAGTAATGAGCTGTGTCTGACCTACAAGGCAGTTTCTGACCCACCCCTGATAAAAAATGCTGCATATTCGCAAAACTAACTGCACAAGGATCACCCACTCCAAAGATCTAGACCTCATCTTTGACATGAACAGGTCATGCTGGACAGACAGATATGTGTCCCCTCCTCTGGAATAGGCTTCCTATTCATGTGAAGCAGAGCCCTTCTCAGACCTTCTTCAAGCACAATCTGTTCTAATGAATGGAAAAATCACTCCTGGGGTGGCACACATGCCCCTTATAGACAGAAGCAGTCTGTAAAACTAGTCAAAACCCCACTTGTTGACCCTTGTTATTTTTCCCCTTAGGGACAGAAAACTGGGTAAAATCTGGCTAAAACTGGTAAGTCTTGTAAAGGCTCTTGAGCAGTTAGTCTAGTAATCTCCTATGAACCTATAAACGTATGTACTTTCCTGCCCTGGTTTTACTTGCCTGAAATGGGAATAAAGCGTTTTTAATCTTACCTCATTGTCTTGTTGCCTTCTTGTCCTGATTAATGATCTACTTACCTCCTCTAACCATACAATGGCCTTCAACTTACCGATATGGAGCCTGAAGATACAACTTTGGATCTGTCACAGCTGAAACTGTTAGATGTCTGTTCAAGTTTCCCTTTCCTGTCATCTTTTTGTGGAAGGCAAATGGGCACACGTCCCAAATATACAGTCCATAACAAAAAAAAGTAAATAAATAAAATAGGAATCTCTGGGTTAGCCTAAATTCAAGATCCATATATTTTGAAGCTCCATATCAAACCATGTTGGATTAGGTGATTGTCTAGCTCTCACATACTGCCAACCTATAACTGGCTTGATATGGCTTTGCAGCTCAGCTATACACAACGCTCCTTGTTGTGTACTGGAAAAAAGTTCTCTCCTAGCAATTCTAAGTTTATTGCCTTGCAAACAATCCCCATCAGTAATTTTTGCCATCCTTTCACGTAAGAAGATAACACCACATGAGGTAGGTATCTCATAATAAAGAAAATCTTAGTTAGAAATAAACTTTTAACAATTTGCACCCTACTTTAAAAAAGGCAATTTTGTCTCTTCCCATAATATCCTCTTTGCGTCCAAAAAAAGTTGACAGTGCCTTAGCATTCAACGCAACAATTTGTGATGAATTTATGTCTAACCAAATGTCTAAGTATTCTACTCATAATAATTGCACAAGGACCTCTCAACTGTCCAGAGTTTTGCAGAATGTCCAGATTTTTGCCTGTTCTTCATCAAATTTATGGTTTGATGGCAAATCAGTCAGGATAGACGTTAGTAAATAATGACATACATTTAAGTTTCAGACTTCATATCTTTTAGAAAATACGTGTAAACACAAACCCTGTTATTCTAGCAACTTATAGGAGGAATATTTAAAGTCTGCCCCTATTTTGGGGCCTTTGCCCCCCATTATTTTAGGTTTTGTCCAGATTTTTTGCACTAAGAGTTTGAGCGTTATCCGCTCAGTCCAACATTGGAAGAAAACCATATGTGAATTTCCTGCTTTTGGCTGTAGATAGGAAAGCTAGCTGTCCACAAGTAAAAATAGGTAAAAAAAAACAACTACAAATACCTTGGAAACCTTTTTTAACAATAAAAAATTGTCCCTGTACTGGGAAGCAGCTCACATTTAACACAACCACATTGTGTGCATGCTTGTACATGTTATCTTTATGCATATGAATGATTTATATGAAGAAGCACAATGTGATTTAATGAGACAATATATGGATTTTATAAAGAATTTCAGAGGGTCTCACTTGGTTTGAGACACCTGAGGTAGGTGAATGAATAAAGTGCACTGTACAGGGATAAGTGAATACATTTCACTCCACAGTTTTTTATTGGTATTGACAGTTTGACCAAATCTTTGGTTAAGATGACACTTGACAGAAAAGAAAGAGTTAGAATATTAAGTATGGGTGATTTACGCCATCCTAGTATAAATGAAGTATAATTTTTGTAGTTGGAATTATTTTATAATTTGTGCATATTTTGCCACTTAATGGCAGAAGTGGCCGCTTGCTTCTGTCACCATACATTTGCAGGAACCTATGTAGCTGGCATGCTTTTGAAGGTTTAATGTGTTTTAAGAACAACTTGATGGCAGCAGTGACTTAATCGTAAATCAGAAAAAGATTTTGCACATTTTTAACTTGAATGGGGCTTCTTGCATGCATTTTGATTATGTTGGGAATTTTATTTAATACAAACAGAGAAACAAGTGGTCTTAAAACTTCATTGATGAGCTCAGTCACAATAATTCTCAAAAATCATGAAAATCATGTAGTGTTCCAAAGCAACAAGCTTTTATTCGTCACCGACTCCAAAGCAACAAGCCTTGGGAATTATTGTGACTGAGTTCATCAAAGAAGTTTTAAGACCACTCTATCTTTATTTTTTCCTCAACACTCGTAGTGGTAAGGTTGAACTAGACAGATTCCTATGCTAACTCATTCATTTTTGAATTTTATTTAAGAATTTCCAGCTGGAAGTTACTTTATTTTGAAGAATAATCTCCATCAGTAAAATCCTATTTAAAATGTACCTCTAGCAGTTTAAACTTACACTGCTTTGACTTTCATGGCATTTTATTGGCTTTTGGAGGACAGCTGATGCATATTTAAAGAAGTGTTTGCCTGGAGTTTAACTTAGCTCACTGTTATTCATCATCCTGACCTATGACTGCTATGCTAAACACAAGTCCAACAATATCATCAAGTTAGCTGATGACATCACAGTTGTGGCACTCATCACAAAGGAGAATGAAAAGAGTACAGAGAGGAGATGGCATCTCTGATTGGTTGGTGTGAGGAGAAACAACCTTGACCTGAATGTAAGCAGGAAGAGATTATCATCGACTTCAGGAAAAGGAGAACAAACCACCCAGTGCTCAGGATCAATGGTGAGAGTGTAGAGAGTGTTAAGAGTATGAAATTCCTGGGTGTCTTCCAGACTATCTGCAAATATACAGAGCTGAGTATATATTTTTTGGTTATAGAGTTTGTTAATTGTTGCTTTTATCTCTGTTGAAAGTGTTGTCTCCCTGTTCTGAGAGACTGATCTGCAAATATACAGAGCTGAGTATATTTTTTTGGTTTTAGAGTTTGTACTGTTAGATGTTGCTTTGATCTCTGTTGAAACTGTTTTGTCCCACCCACCATCCCAGTTTTTGGTTTGTAGTTTAAATTTGGTGTCTTTTGCAGTTGCCTGTCCCACTGTAGATTTGATCTAGGACACTCACCCAGTCCCATCTCTTTACCACATTCTACCTAATAAACTTTTTCTGTACTTGCTTTTAGTCCTTTTTAATCTAATTGCATTTTTTTAAACTGTGTTTGGTCTAATATTGCTACACACTCAAGTGTGCTAGCTTGCACTGCATGTGAATTGTTTTTACTACTGTTTTTGCTACTTTTCTGTAAAAAAAAAAAAAACTGTAAGCATGTTTCCTACTTTTCCTGTAACTATTGTTCCAGATACAGATTTGCTGTATCCAGGACTGTATGTAAGCTTCTGAGCCCTCCAAGCCTTTCTGTGTTGGAAGGAAGCCTTCTAGCTTATCAGTGGGAGTGGTAAGCACTAGGCAACCTGTCTACCACATAAGGAGTGGTTCTGGCCCAGAAAATTTAGTTATTGGCCATTTGGGCAATCTCTTCCATCTCTCTCAACTTTCTGATTTGAAAGCCTGCATTTGCACTTGTTTCTGTCCTGTAACTCGTCTAGTGCAGATACAGATTCTTAGTTTTAGCACTTAAATTTGCTTATTCATGCTCAGCACTTGTTCAGAACTTGTAAGCACTAAATAATCTACTAATTACTATAGCACTCAATCTTCCTCATTACCTAGAGGAAAACAGTTTTTGTACTTACTTTTCTCACTTGCTTAGAGAAAAACAGATCTTGTACTCACTTTCCTCACTTATCTAGAGGAAAATAGTTTTTTATTCAGGCATGTCCAAGGGTCAGCTCCCATTGTTTTCTCCTGTCTATCTGATGAATCTGGGCATCTTGAGGCAATGTAGAAATTGCCTCATGTACTCAGACAACCCTCTCCTCCAACCACCCAACACTACAACCTGTGAGAGATGCACTTATCTAGCCAAACTGGAGGTAAAGCTCTCTCCATCCAAGACTGAACTTGACAGTCACGAGGAGAAGGTAAACATTTGCACCACACCACACCACACTCATCACATAGTCTCACTAAATTTACACCACCAAAATCCAGACATAGTAACACAAAAACATTCGTGGAGGCTCTCAATAATAATTTGTCTAAGCAACAGAGACCTCCAAAGCAGAAACGCAAGCAATCTCCATCCCCCAACACAACCCAAATGACACATAGCCCACAGACTCAGTGTGCCACTCAACCATAGCCAATAAGGCAAAACAACGTACCCAACACACTAGTCATAGGTGACTCTATAGTCAGGCACACTGATGTCCCACTCACCAGGCTAAACAAGGAGAAGGTTACTGTCAGCTGCCTCTCAGGTGCCAGGATCCACCACATAACCTACGCACTCAGGTCACTCCACAACAAGTACAAATATGACTCTGTCATTGTCCATGTTGGTGTGAATGACCTGAGATGTACCTCCCTGGACTACATGAAAAGAGACATGGAAGAGCTCTCCAATCTTGTAGCCCAGGCATGTATGACCCTAGCCCTGAGTAGCATTCTGCCATCACCCGGAAAGATACCGCAGTACAAGGACAAAATGATTGACTTCAACAATTGGCTAAGCTTCTGGTGTCATTCTAAGGGGATCCAGTATGTCTGCTTGGGATGACATGGTTGACAGACAACGATGCTTTGCCACAGATGGCCTGCACCTGTCGCCCCTGGGATTCCGGATACTGTCTAAGGCTCTTGCTGCCCCTATAGTGCCTTTTTTTAATCAAGGTTCAACTATCAACTTCACCACTGTAACAGGAACAGGCAAGCAAACCTGAGGGTAATACTACTCAATGCTAGAAGTCTAAATCTCAAAATGCACTCACTCGAGGCACTCCTTAAAATGGAGAACATTGATATCTGTGCAGTGACTGAGACCTGTTTCAAGGCTCCAAAGAGCACCCCTGCACTACCAGGCTAAAACTCATACCACACTTTTCGGCCATGTAACCTGCATGGAAATACCAAAGGCAGAGGTGTGTCCATATTCATTAAGGATATCTACACCTCCAGGCTAGTTGCTCAGCATAATGCAGCCGATGTTATCCAAGTGCAACTAACTCTGGGCAAAACTGCAATCTAAACTGTAGCTTGCTACAAGTCCCCCACCTTGCCCCAGGTTTCCCACTTCTCTTTCATGATGTACTGGAAAATATTAGGGTTCAAACAAACACCCTAATAATGGGCAACTTCAGCTACCCCACCATTAACTGGGAAAACTACTCGTGTACCAACTCCTTAGCGCAACTCTTTCTGGAATTCATAAACTCCAATGCCCTGGATCAACTTATCCACACCCCCACCAGGGGCAACAATGTCCTAGACCTAGTCATTATCAACAAGAGTGACCAGTGTTTCACACCTGAAGTCTACTGCTCATTGGTCCAATCCGACCATAAGCTAATCACCCTTGATATCCACATCACGCCTCCACCCCTCATTAAGGAAACCACGGTAAAAAATTCTCCAAAGCCAACTTCATGCTTCTTAAGACAGAAGTGGTGAACATCATGACACCCACGCAGATGGACAATACAGTTACAACTGCTGAATCCTACACAAATGCACTCTATAAGCACTTACACGAGTGCATGGATCCTGCTATCCTAAACAGAACCAAGTTGCTCTCCTCCAAAAAAAGGAAGCCAATCTGGTGGTCCCATGCCATAAACAAACTGTACAACAGAAGGAAGAAACTGTTGCAAAAGAGTAAAATTCCATGAGTGGAGGAGCTCCCTGGTCAGCCTCAGTAAGAAGCTGAGATCCCTTATAAGATCCTCCAAAGCTAGCTACAAAAACAAAATTTCCACTAATTCTAAGGACAACCACAAAGCAACCTCGATGGCAACACCCAGATCTGCTCTGAGTTACAGCACAAAGGCATGAAAATTACAGAACCAACTGATATTGTCAACATCCTAGCAGATAGGTTCAGTGCTAACTTTACCCCCCCTCACCCCCTAAAGGGCCCATATCTATACAGGAAGAATGCAGAGTCCCTGTAATCACAACTACGCAGGTAAAAGCTGCACTGTCTAAAGCCAAAAACACAGCATCCATGGGACCAGACAACATCCCAGGCTACATTTTACACGAGCTTCAGAACGAACTGTCTCCCCACTTAAGCACCATGTTTAATAATAGCCTCGCATCAGGCTTTGTGCCCACTGAATGGTGCACAGCAACAGTTATCCCACTCAACAAAGGGCAGCCACTACTGATCCCGGGAACTATCGACCTATTAGCCTGATGAGCTTGGTTTGCAAGGCCATGGAACATATCATCATGGAACTCATAAACAAATACATTGGTAACCTCCAGGTTTGTGAAAGGCAGATCATGCCACCTGAACCTGATTGACTTCTTTGAGGCAGTCACCAAAGCCGTAGATGAGGGTAAGGTGGTTCACACAGCCTATCTTGACCTCGCCAAGGCTTTCGACACCATCCCCCATTCTGGAATTATAGCTAAACTCACTAAACTAGGTATAAATCCCTATGTCACAAGATGGGTTGCCAACTGGCTCACTGACAGAACCCACACTGTAAAAGTTGGAGACTCCAAATCTAACTTCAAAGCAGTGACAAGTGGAGTACCACAGGGTTCCGTTCTGGGACCTCTCCTGTTTGGTATCTACTTCTCTGAAGTACAGGCTAACACAGAAGGCCTCTGGCTAACAAAGTTCACAGATGACTGTAAAGTAGGAGCCATAGTCGAGTCCCCAAATAATGTGGACATCCTACAGAAGGGCCTCATTGAGACAGATACCTGGTGTCAGAGCTATGGCCTTAAGCTCAATGCCAAAAAGTGCAGTGTCATCCCCTTTGGTAAAAACTATGTACGCATGAACTATCACATAGGCAACAATCTACTTAACACCAAATGTGTGATAAGAGCCCTTGGGACCCAGGTGGACAGTAGTCTCTCCTTTGATAGTCACATCACCACAGTAGTCAGGAAGTTCTTCTACATGGCACACCTCATCATAAATGGGTTCTCACCCAGGAAAAAAGAGGTCATTGTTCCCCTCTATTCGACACTCATTAGACCCATTATAGAGTACAATGCCCCTTTTGGAATGTACCTCACAAGACATCTGCAGCAGCTGGAAAGGCCACAGTAGTACCTCACAAAGAGGATTACTGGCCTCAAACAAATGCCCTACACTGACCGTCTCAAAAAACTCCAGCTTTACTCCATAGCATATCACCTACTCTGAGGTGATCTCTGCCTAACATATAAAGCTATGTCGAACCCAGAGCTGTTGGACATGCTACACCTAAAGAAATCCTAATCTCTCCAAGCTACATGCTCTAGGGACTTAAACCTTGTCACCACAATAAACAGGACATGCTGGAGGGATAGATTCCTGTCCCAGAGACTTCCCATACTCTGGAACAGGCTACCCATCTATGTCAAGCAAAGTTCTTCATTAGCACTCTTCAAGAAAAATCTTGATGAGTGGATGGGAAATAGGAAATACACCCCGGGGATCACTTCTGTGTCTCTGCTTGACATTGGCACAGGAAAATAACTTTCTTGGGTGGTGTAAGCCAGGGAAACTTGTTGGCTAGGCTTACGTAGGCCCTTGGGCTGATAGCCTAGTACCTACCTATGAACCTATGAATCAAAGGATCTCTCGTGGTTGGGACACACCAGCCAACTGGTCAAGAAAGCGCTCCAATGCCTCCACTTGTTAAGAAGGCTGAGAAAAGCTAAGCTTCCTCCTCATAAGCTCTCCATCGTCTACAGAGGTGCAATACAGAGCATCCTAACCTGCAACTTTGCAGTGTGGTTTGAAAGGTGTGCAGTTACAGAAAGGAAGGCACTACAAAGAGTGTTGAGGATTGCAGAGAGAGTAATAGATTTCAGTCTACCATCAATAAAACATCTTTATTCTGCAAAACGCATCTGAAAGACCACCAAAACAATACAGCACAGCACAACACATTTTCTGCACATGAACAGTTTAAGCATCTGGAATCAGGTAAGAGATATTGCATCATCCACTGCAGGACTACAAGATTCAGTAACAATTTCTACCCTACAGTGATTAGACTTCTGAACTCAGGTACTAGTCCCAAGGGTTTGGACACATAAGTAAATTTTATTCATTTGTGCAATATATACTTACATATATTCCAAGTAAGTGCAATTTTTATTTATTATATCCATAGTCAGTATAATTTAACCCACTCAACTCAAATAACTTAGGCATTGTTCAATCTGTAGCGTGATTTATATTACTTTAAACAGGGTAGTTAATTTAACTCAGTGGAGGGTATTCTTTTCGTATATGAGTTTTGGTAAATGTCTTTACTCTTTCTTGTGTGCATTGGGAGTAGTATTCAATCTATAGGTTCATAGGTTCATACTAGGCTATCTGCCCTAGGGCATTTTTAAGCCTAGCCAAAATGTGTTTGTCTTTCGCCACCCATTTCAAATTTATTTTGCTATGCCCTTTTTCGAGGTTAGTATACTGTGCCTCTGTCTAACAGTGACACAGAAGTGATACCCGGGGTAAACCTACGATCTCCCATCCACTCATCAAGATTCCTCTTGAAGAGAGTCAATGACGGACTCTGCCTAACCTGGACTGGGATTTTTTTCCAGAGTGAAGGGAGCCTCTGGGTTATGAATCTGTCCCTCCAGCATGTCCTATTTATTTCAGTGCTGAGGTTCAAGTCTCTCGAGTGCGTAGCTCGATAGGATTTGGATTTTCTGAGGTGCAGCATGTCCATTAATTCCGGGTTGGACATCGCTTTACACGTCAGGCACAGATCGCCTCTGAACAGGCGGTATGCCACTGAGTAGAGCTGGAGTTTCTTTAACCGGGCAGCATATGGCATCTGTTTGAGCCCTTTGATCCTCTTGGTGAGGTACTTTGGGGTCTTTCCAGTTGCTGCAGGTGTCTGGTAAGGTACATCCCAAAAGGGGCATTGTACTCAATTATGGGCCTGATGAGGGATGAGTAAAGAGGCACGATGACGTCCCCTGATCTAGATGTGAATCCCTTCATGATTAGGTGGGCTATATAAAATGTTTTTCTAACCACTTTGGCCACGTGGTTGTCAAATGAGAGATTGCTATCAACTTGGGTCCCCAGGTCCCTAATTACTTCTTCTGTACTTAATGGATTACCACCTATGTGGTAATTTGTGGGCACTTTGTTTTTGCCAAAGGGCATGACTATACACTTGTGGCATTTAGCTTGAGGCCATGGCTCTGGCACCAGTTGTCTGTTTCTATGAGGCCCTTTTGGAGGATGCTTGTGTCGGCTGGAGAGTCGATTATGGCACCCAGTTTGAAGTCATCTGCGAACTTGGTCAGCCACAGTCCTTCCGTGTTGGCCTGTACCTCCGAGAAATATATACCGAACAAGAGAGGTCCCAGGACTGAGCCTTGTGGGACACCACTTGTAACTGGTTTGGAGTCTGACATGGCTCCAGCAATTCTAACTATGTGGGTTCTGTCCTTGAGCCAATTTGCAATCCATCTAGAGACATAGGGGTTTATATTTAAGCTGGTGAGCTTATCTATAATGCCCGAGTAGGGTATTGTATCGAAGGCTTTTGTGAGGTCCAGGTAGGCTGTGTGGACCACCTTCCCCTCGTCAATGGCCTTGGTGACTGTTTCAAAGAAATCAACCAGGTTTAAGAGGCAGGATCTGCCCTTAACAAAGCCGAGCTGGGTAGGATCCAGTGTTTGTAGGTCCCCAATATCTTTATTTATGAGGTCCATGATGATCCTTTCCATAGCTTTGCAGACCAAGCTAGTCAGGCTTATGGGGCGATAGTTTCCAGGATCCATTGAGGCACCACCTTTATGGAGAGGGACCACTGTTGCTGTACGCCACTCTTTGGGCACATATCCTGTAGTAAGGCTGAGATTGAACAGTAGTTTTATGTTTGGGTTTAGCTCTTCTTGAGGTTCATGTAGGACACAGCCCGGGACACCGTCTGGTCCCATTGATGCTGTGGTTTTGCTTTGGAGAGGGGCTCTTACCTGAGCATCTGAGATGTCAGGGGCAGTGCTCTGCTGGGATAGATATTTGCCCTTTGGTGGGAGGGGAAGAAGTTTGCGCTGAACCTGTCAGCTAGGATGTTGGCAATGTCTGTGGGTTCGGTGTATTTTTTGTCATTTTGGACTAATTCTGAGCATATCTGGGAATTAACTCCCAGGTTCCTAACATAACTAAAGAAAGCCTTGTGATTATCCTTAGTGTCCTGTGCAATTTTTCTTTTGAAGCTGGCCTTAGACAGTTTTATGTGTGCCCGTAGTTTTTTGCTAATACTGATCAGTGATGCCTTCCCTTTTTGGGATTTTGATCTATCATTTAGTAGCTTCCTCCTTCTATTGTATAGTTTGTTTATGGCTGGGGTCCACCAGACAGGACGTCTGCCTTTGGAGGATTGGGTCTTGGTTTTATTTGGGATCACATGATCCATGCATTCCTGAAGGTGTTCATAGAATGCCTTTATAAAGGATTCTGCGGTCTGAGCCGTATTTTCCACAGGCCCGGGGGCATTGAAGGATTCCCCCTCAGTTTTGAGGAGTGTGAAATTTGCTTTAGAGAAGTTTTTCACAGTGGTTTTCTGGGCAGGGGGTGGGATCAGGATGTGAATATCCAGTGAGATTAGTTTATGGTCTGATCTTACCAGTGAGGGATACACTTCTGGTCTGGAGCATAGAGTCCCCATGTTGGTGATGATCAGGTCCAGTATGTTTTCCCCTCTTGTGGGAGTGGTAACAAGTTGTTCCATAGCATTTGAGTTTATAAATTCTAGGAACCTTTGGGCTAGGGTGTTGGAGTTAGAGTAATGCTCCCAGTCTATGTTTGGGTAGTTGAAGTCGCCAATATAATGGTGTTTGGAGAGACCTTCATATTTTCCAGTGTTCTCAGGAAGGCCGAGTGGGGTTCCTGGGTTTGGGAGGGTGGTCTGTAGCAGGCTATAAACTGGAAGGCAGTTTTACCCACTGTTAGTTGCACATGGATAGTCTCTGATGCTTCGTGCTTTGCCACCAACCTGGAGGTGTGGGTATCTTTGATGAATATCGATACTCCCTCCTTTCATGGTTCGGTCCAAGTTTTGGGGCGAAAAGCATGGTATGAGGTATAACCTGGTAGTGCTGGGGTGCTCTCGGAGCCCTGAACCAGGTTTCTGTTACTGCACAGATATCGATGTT
This sequence comes from Protopterus annectens, assembly GCF_019279795.1. Taxonomy (NCBI): domain Eukaryota; kingdom Metazoa; phylum Chordata; order Ceratodontiformes; family Protopteridae; genus Protopterus; species Protopterus annectens. The sequence continues at coordinate 1,211,095,460 of NC_056726.1, forward strand.
CTCCATGCTAAGGAGAGTTTCGAGTGTGTGCATCTTGAGGTTTAGACTTCTGGCATTGAGTAGCATTACTCTTAGTTTCTTATCCCTTGTGATACCTATGGAGGTGGGTTTGTCTTTGTGCCTTGCCTAAAAAGGCACTATGGGGTAGCAAGAGCTTTTGCCAATATCCGAAACCCAGGGGTGACAGGTGCAAGCCATCCCTAGCGAAGCATCGTGGCTTGTCGAGCATATCATCCCAAGCTGACAGGCATTGGATCCCCTTTGAATGACACCAGCACTTAAGCCAATTGTTGAAATTGATCATCTTGTCTTCATACTGTGGCATCATTCTTGGTGAGGGTAAGATGCTACTCAAGGTCAGGGTCATACCGGCCTGGGCTACATGCTCAGAGAGCTCCTTTATGTCTCTTTTCATGTAGTCCGTGGAGGTACGTCTCAGATCATTCACACCAGCATGGACAATGACTGAGTCATATTTGTACTTGCCTTGGAGTGACCTGAGTGCTTGTGTTATGTGGCGGATCCTAGCAACCGACAGGCTGCTCACCGTGACCCTCTCCTTGTTCAGCCTGGTGAGCGGGACGTCAGTGTGCCTGACGATAGAGTCACCTATTACAAGTGTATCAGGTGTGTTGTTTAGTCTTAAGGGCTGTGACTGTTTGGCACACTGGGTTTGTGAGATATGTGTTGCACGTGTTTTGTTTTGGGGTAGCGGCAGCTTGGGTGTCTGCTTTGGAGGTCTCTGCTGCTTCAGCAGATCTTTATTTAGAGCCTCCGAGTATGTTTTTGTGTGATTATGTGTTTGGTTTGCTGTCGTGGTAGGTCTATGTGAGACTGGAATTGTAGTGAGTGTGGTTTCCTTCTCCTCCTGACTGGTTATGCCAGTACTGAGTTGAGAGAGCTTAGCCTCCAGTTTGGCTATATGGTTGCATCTCACATGTGTTGGAATTTGTTGGGAGGAGGAGAGGGTTGTCTGTGTACATGAGGCAGTTGTAACATTGCCTCAAGATTTCCAGATTCACCAGCTGGACCGGAGAGGAGATTGACAACTCACCTTTGGACATGCTAGAATAATATTGGGAATTCCTTAATAATTGAAAACCAGGGCCAGTGGGGAGTGAGGGTGTAGTGCTTTTAATTTTTAGTGCTGACTTATATAATTGCTTTAGTGAGCAAGTGGCAGGTAACTTAAGTGCAATGTGTTACAGGTAACTTAAATGCAAAAACGACAAACAGTAACTTTCTTTCAAGTGAAACAAGGAAATAAGTACAGTAAGCAATGCAGATATCACTAGTGATCCACAGAAGCGCTGAGACAAATATACAAATATATATATATATATATATATATATATATATATATATATATATATATATATATATATATATATATATATATGGGTCTACTATACATGGTCAACATTTCAGAATGTCGAAGACCATATGCCTGAGAACATATGATCGACATTCAAAATGTCGACCATGTAATAAAAAAAAAAACACAACAACTTACCTTCACACTGCTAGTGGGAGGGCTATGCACCCGAAGTGGAGGGCTCCACCCCCTACACCACCCGTAATTTAAATATACCAACTCTGAGATCGCACCACAGAGTGGAAGATGGAAATCTTTCCATTCTGCACTGTATGGCGATGCTGGTTCCGCATGGTTGACATTTCGAATGTTGATCGTATGGTCTCGGCCATATGGTCTTCGACATTCCGAAATGTCGGCCGTGTAGGGGACCCATATATATATATATATATATATATATATATATATATATATATATATATATATATATATATATCTATAGGGTCTATATTAAAATCGCGAAAAATCACTTACACGAATACAAAAACATTGACACATATATAGCGAACCACGAAAACACCGAACGTCCTGAAGCGTGAAATTCAAAATATCAAATCATTATAGTTGGCCCTTATCTGGTATAGCTCCCTCACGTAAGTGTGCAATAGTTATGGACCTTAGGGTTAGGGTTCGGGTTAAGGTAAGTGCATACATAGTAATACTTGCAACCTTTACTTTAGGGTTAGAAGTAGGGTTATGTTAAGTGTTTGTATAGTAATATAGTTGTGTAGCTGAATGAATACGTAAATTATACTTTTCCTGTAGTTGGGTGCTGTTTGTTTATAGTTTGATACATTTGTGTATAGTGAATGTTTGATTAGGATATGGGATATATGGGTGAAGTGTAGATATGGGGAAGTGTGAATTATTTATTTTGTTTGGGTAGGTAGCACGTAGCGGGCAGTGGGGTTAGCCAATTATGACGATTCGACATTTCGAATTTCACTCTTCAGGGCGTTTAGTGTTTTCGCGGTTCGCTATATATGTGTCGACGCTTCCGTATTCGCGTAAGTGAGGTTTCGCAATTTTAATATAGACCCATATATATATATATATATATATATATATATATATATATATATATATATATATATATATATATATATATATATATATATATATATATATATATATATATATACACACACACACACACACACACACACACACACACACACACACACACACACACACATATGTGTGTGTGTGTTTATACTAGATCTACATATGGATATATTTGGGATCCCTAAGACTGGTCACATGCTAATTTAGTTGACTTAATTTGGTTGACAGAAAGGAAAGCTGGCGACTTTCTTATAAAATCACCAAAATATCTAGGCTGGGGAATATAGCATTTCCCCTAGTACTGCACAATCTTGAAGTTAGTATACATCATAAGTAAGGGTTGTGGGGGAGATGCAGACCCCCACATGAGGCCCCCTTAGAGAAAACATTGTTTTAAATTAGCATTTTCTCAGGTTATGTATGGGGCATGTGCATTGCATTGTCAATATTGCTTTGTCGACTTTTTATTACTTATTTATTTACTTGCCTATTTGTCTTTGTTTGCCGGGAAAGTCTGACTGGGTAATATCCATTTTCAGTGGAGGCCTGGAGAGAAAAGCTCCATTTACTTACATTGCAGTTATATTAAGTTCCAGTTAAACACAGAGTAGTTAGATTTCTATTTACATTTATACATAAACAGTAGTAACGTTTATACAATTTAAGATTTTAAAGAGGTGGAAGATACTAACAAGAAATCCCACATGCAACTTAGTGGATTGCACAGGTAGCAGTTATGTATATAAATTGTTTTGTCATTTCAGTGGCAGTTTGAGAGTACTCTCTTTAAGGTGATTATTATTATTATTATTTAAAGTCTCAGCCTTGAGATGAGCATGTGCAGGCCAGGATTGGTTAAGGTGTTGTTTAAGCAATCATTTAAAACTATTGAAGGAGAGTTTTATTTGTGTGGGGGTGCTATTCCAGAGTTTAGCAACGTATTGGGAGTAGAGCGAGTCTCCTGCACCAGTATTTGACTTATTTGTAAGCAATAAGAATTTGTTATTAAAGCAGAGGTCCCTTGCTGGACAGTAGGTCAGTAATAAGTTATGTAGTGCAGAGCATTTTTTTGGCTAATAAATGAATTTGTGTGCTATAGTTAGTTGTGAAAACGTTAGGTAGTTGTGTAGTTCAAGTCAGTTTAATTGCTTTAAGCTATGAAAATGGTGGGTCCTATAAGAGACTGGTGGCAAACTTAGTTACTTTATTATACCAAGAGAAAAGTTTCTTCCACTGAGTATTACAGTGGCATATAAGAGACTTGGCAATAAGAAGGTGGGGGCTATAGTTTTTCTTGCTGTATCTATAAGGAATCCACTGATGTTATAAAGGGAGCCTAGTTTCTGGTAAGTATATTTAATGGTGTGCAGTATATGCTGGTCATATTTGAAATTGTAATGCATAATGCATAAGCTTTTGTAATGCATCATCTATTATAATGCCTAGAAGTTTACTGTGAGTTGCATTTTCAATGACAGTGTTAAATAACATTGGGCCGGATTCACGAAGGCTTGCACGGAGTCTAAGAGTAGTGTAAGACTCCATGCAGCCTTCGCGATCCAGGAACAGCCCAAAGTCCGTAAGAGTAAGTTAAACGGCTCTTACACGGAGTGGGCGTGGATAAGCTAATCACCTCACTTGCAGCCGAATAGCATGCAAATGAGGATGATTAGCGATCCAGGAAGCCCAGAACAGCCCGTGTAAGAGCCGTTTTAGCTGCAGAAATATACTCAGTTGACAACTGAGTACGTTTCTGCAAAAACTGCAATGGAGCCATGTCAGCTCCAAATAAAGGGTGCATATGTGTCAGGCAGCATGCCAATGGCCAAATATGTGGCCATTGGCAAGGTAACCTGATGCAAATATATTAAAAATATAATTTTTTTTTCGGAGATTGCAGATGTTTAAACCCAGCGCAGCCCCCAAAACGGGCTGCGCTGTATAGAACATAAAAGGAAGGTTTTAAACCCACAAATGTGGGTTTTATGCAATACATGGCATGTCAATGCAGGGACCAGCAGACCAAAACCAACATGGCCACCGTGTAGTGGTTGCTAAGGGGGGAAGCTGAGTCTAAGACATGTAACTAAGCATTAGTAGGCAATCTGATGCAAATGAGGGTAAGGATACTGAATTCCACTGTCACATAGCAAATGAGCACAGTCTGAGTAGTGTAAGAGTTACAGAAGGTGGAGGAACAGAGTAGGAGATAGGTGACATCACAGGGGGGAATGGTAGAAAGAAATGCAGTTCATTGGAGGTCAGAGTTACATGACAGATGTCAGACAGATATCATGGAAAGAGGTGTGCCACTAACTAAGCATGAGAAAGTCAAGAAATGGAAGGTGTACACTGTTGCCTACACCAAAGTTTCTTGCTGGATGTGTATGCGACGCAGTGCGCCATGAAGCGCAGTAAGGCAGTGTGCGTGTAAGGCAGACTGAGCATGTGGGAGCGTGTTGGGAGATGTTTAACACTGTTTGCGGTGCGCACGTTTTAATCCGAATAAGCAGATTCTGAACCGTAGGCATGTGTGCGCTGTAAGCCACTGTGAGCGTGTTTCTGCTGGTTTACACGGCTCCACCCTGAGGAAACAGAGAGGAAAAAGGAAGCAACAGATTTAGTAGGAAGCTAGCAGGGAATACTGCTGGAGCTAGCAGGTGAAAACAATTAGATGCAGGCAATTACACAGGCAGAATAGTAGCCCAGCCCAGCACTTAAAACTCTGCAAACAGCAGTGCAGGATGTTTCTCTCAAGAGACACTGCAAGACAGGAGTTAAGTTATCAGAAGTGAAAACTGAAAAAGCTGAACTCAGAGCAGAAATGTTAGGGGCTGCCATAGCTGTCATAATGAGACATAGGCGACTTGCTGAGGGTGGTGACAATGCAGATGGTGCCAGACAACCCACAGTGAGGAGACGGAGAACAGTGTACAGGCCCAGGGTCACCTACCACGGGTTACATGAGCTGGAGATAGTAGAGCGCTATAGAGTGGACAGAGACCTCTTGCAGAAAATAGTGGAGCTGTGCAGGTCACGCCTCACACACAGAACCAACAGAGGGGAACCCATCCCAGTGGAAACCAAGGTATGTATTGGCCTAAGAATACTAGCAACAGGTACCTTCCAGAGACCAACTGGTGATATGATGGGGATATCACAGGCATCAGCCTCCAGGGTACTGCACCAGTTCCTGGATGCCATGTCAGCACATGTCAGTGATCATGTATATTTCCCCAATGCCCGTGAGGTATTGGCCAGCAATATGCGTCTCTTCCAGCAAATAGCGGAATACCCTGAGGTAGTGGGTGCAATAGACTGCACGCACATACGCATCAAAGCACCAGCCGGTGAGCGGGGTAGGGCATACATCAACTGCAAGGTCTTCCCCTCCATCAACTGCCAGGTCGTGTGTGATGCCCAGGGCATAATAATGAATGTGTGTGCTGGCTGTCCTGGGAGCTACCATGATTCCCACATCTGGCATTTGACGCAGCTGTACCAGACATTTGCCAATGGGGACATACCGCATGGACACCTAGTGGGGGATGCAGGTTATGCACTGGAGCCGTGGCTGATGACACCCATCAGAAACGCACACACACCTGAACAGGAACGCCATAATGAGGCACACGCACAAACATGTAATGTAATAGAGCGTGTGTTTGGGCTGCTCAAGTCATGGTTCCGGTGTCTGAACACATCTGGTGGAGCCTTGCAGTACACACCAACTACATGTACCCAAATTGTCATGGTATGTGCTATGCTACATAATATGATCTTGCGAAAACAGCTGCAGCAGGACCAGCATAGGGCCGGGCCAAACAGCCCCCCACCATTGCCAAGGCCATCACAGGCAGAGCGTGACTCGGAGGAGGAACAACCTGAGCCTGCCCCAGTAGGCAGAAGGAGGCGTGCCCAGTATGCCCTGGCCTTGGCAAAGAGGCAACGCATAGCACATACACTGGCTCAGTAGGAACCCTGGGAATGATACCCCTCTCTGACTCACTCATATAGTAACAGGGATGCCTAACATGACACAACCTGCTCTCAAACATGTACAGGGAAGTGTAATATGCGCATCCGACAGAGGCAGCCCTGCAGCACCACCTGAGGCATGAATGCTATGTGTTAAGTAATGTAACACCATGCACACCTGAGGACCCTGACTAACATCCTACCCTCACCAAGCATCATGCCACAACATGACAATGAGATGATCAAGTGCAATAATTGACTGAAGTATCGCAGTTAGTCAAAGGGGATCCAATGTGTGCCAGTCTGGGATGACATGCTAAGCATGACATGATGCACCACCTGCTAGGACTGGCGTGCACCTATCAGTGCAGGCCGTATGGATACTGGCAAAGGCTGTTGTTACCCACAGTGTGCCCTGAATAGGTAAGGTTCAAAACACAAACCTCTCTCCACAGGTATCAGAAGGGATAAGAATAAGATAAGGGATAAGTCAAAACAGCAAGATGCATGCAGTCTAAACTCACCCAGTATGGAGAATGTTGATATCTGCGCTGTAACAGAAAACTGAGCCAAGGCTCACAACAGCACCCTAACACTACCAAGTTACACCTCATACTGTGCTGTACAGCCTCAAAACATGGAACAAGCTACAAAAGGAGGGTGACTAGCAAGAATTGTCAAGGATAACCACACCCCCATGTTGGTACCACAACAAAAAGCAGCATGGACTAGCCATGGTCAAGGAACAGTGGCGAAAACTGCCCCCCAGTTTATAGCCTGCTACAGACTACTGTCCCAACACCAGGAACTGCACCTGGCCTATGCTGGAATACATGAATATATCAAGTCCTCCAAACCACATTATATTGGGTGACTGAAAATACCCAGACATAGACTGGGAGCATTATACTAGCTCCAACAGTGTAGGACAAAAGTTCATAGAATCCATAAACCAAAAGGCCCAGGAACAACGTACCACTCCCACAAGAGGGGTAAGCATACTGGATGTGATAATCAGCAACATGGGTACTGGATGGCAAGATGAGAAGTGTATTGCTCACTGGTAAAACCAGACCATAGAGTAATCACACTGGATATACAAATCCTGACCACAGTCCCTGGCCAGAAAACCACAGTGGAAAACATGTGTTAAGCAATATTTGCACTCCTCCAAACTGATGTGGAATCCATTAAAGGTCCTGTGCAGGTGCAAAATATGGGCCACACCTCAGAACCTGTAATACAGCCATTCCATGAACACTGCCAGGAATGCTTGGATTATGCAATCCTAAATTAAAACAAGACACAATTCCATACACGCAGGAATCTGGCATGGTGGACACCAGCCATAACCAAACCATGCAAGAGAATGAGGAAGCTATTACATGATAGAGCAAACATAAACAATGAAGTAATCACTGATCAGTAGTATGGCAATAAAATCTGTCCACACATACAATCCACTAAGGCCAGCCACAACAAGTTGAATCTGTGAATCCTGAGGCAATGTTACACCTGCCCCAAGTACACAGACAACCCCCAACTACACCCAAGAAATACAAATATATGTGTGAGATGCAACCATCTATCCAAACTGGAGGCTGAGCTCCCTCAACTCAGTACTCCCAAAACTAGTCAGGAGGAGAAGGTAACCACACACACCACAAACACAGTCCCACATAGACCTATCACAACTGCAAACCAAACACATAAACACAGATAAACATTCCGGAGGCACAAATTACAAACACAGCACACCAACAGAGGCCTCTAAAGCAGACACCCAATCAAACAACCTCCAAACATAGCACATGCAACACATAGTACACAAAGCTGGTGTGCCAAACAGTCACAGGCCAGAAGGAGAAACAACATGCCTGATACAGTTGTAATAGGTGACTCCATAGTCAGACACACTGCTGTCCCGCACACCAGACTGAACAAGGGAAAGGGTACAGTAAGCTGCCTGTAGGCTGCCACAATATGCCACATAACAGAAGTATGCAGGTCACTCCAAAGCAAGTAGAAATATGATGCAGTCATAGTCCATGCTGGTGTGAATGACCTGAGATGTACCTCCCTAGACTACATGAAAAGAGACATAGATGAGCTCTCTGATTATGTAGTCCAGGTCGGTATGACACTCACCATTTGCAGCATCCTACCCTTACCAAGAATAATGCCACAGTACAAACACGGAATGATCAGTCATAGCAAGTGGCACACTTACTGGTGTCATTCCAAGGGAATCCAATGTCTGTCTGCTTGGGATGTCATGCTTGACAAGCCATGCAGCTGTTCCTGGGATGGCTTGCACCTGTTACACCTGGGCATCTGAATATTGGATAAGGCCTTTGCCACCTCCATAGAGCCTTTTGTAGGCAAGGCTGAAAAGACTGACCCAGACCCACCACCCTAGAAAACATAAGTGGGAAGAAACATAAGGGAAATGCTGACCAATGCCAGATGTGTAAACCCCAATATGCATGCTCCCAAGGCCATCCCCAGTATGGAGAACATCGATGTCTGTGCAGTGACAGAAACCTGCTGCAAGCCTCCTGACAGCACACCAGCACTACCAGGTTATACCATGTATCATGTGTCATGGCCCCAAAACCTGGAACAAAACATAAAAGGAGGGTGAGTATCCATAGTCAGCACAGACACCCATACGTCAAGGTAACTGACAATGCACAAGGCATTGGAGCCCACCCATGTGCAACTAACTGTAGGCAAGACTGCTGTACAGTCTGTAGCATGCTACAGACCACACTCTCATACAGAGGAACCCCACCCAGCCGTCCTGAAGACACTGGACAGTATGAATGTCCCACCAGATACCAAACAAGGTACCACAAATTACCACATAGGTGGTAAACCATTATGTATGGAAGGAGTAACCAGGGACCTAGGGACACAAGTGGACAGTAACCTGTTATGTGACACCCACATTGCCAATGTGGCTAGGAAGACTGTCTACATTTGACACCGTATCAGGAAAGGATTCACATCTACGTCAACAGAGGTCATTGTGTCCCTATACTGTTCTCTAATCACACCCATAATCTAGTACAATGCCTCATATGGGATGTACCTTACCTGACACCTGCAGCAGTTAGAAAGACCTCAAACGTACCTCACCAAGAGGATAAAGGGTCTCAAATATATGCCATATTCTGCCTGGCTGTAGACACCCCAGCTGAATGCAGTCACATACTGCCTACACAGAGACATTGCATGCCTGTTGTAGAAGGCCATGCCCAACACAGGAGTAATGGACATGCTCCACCCCAGAAAACTCAAATCCATCGGAGCTGTGAGAGTGAGAGATGTCAACCTCAACAAATAATGAAATAGGATGTGCTGGTCGGACAGATACATAATCCAGAGGCTCCCCACACCCTGGACCAGAATCCCACTCCATGTTAGGCAGAGCCCCTCACTGACACTCTTCAACAGGAATCTTGCCAAGTGGATGGATGATTGTAGAGTTACACTGGGGGTCTTCACTGTGTCATGTCCAGACAGAGGCACAGCAAAGCAAATCATAAATGGCCATAATATTCACATAGCAAGGGGTGGCAAAAGCCACACACACTCTGGCTAGGCTAACAAATGCCCTAGGGTGGATAGCCTAGTATGAACCTATGAACCTATGAAGATACAAATTGTACAGGACACTAAGGATAATCCCAAGGCTTTCACAACTGATGGTAGGAACCATTTTGGGAATTCACAGATATGCCCTGAGTCACACAAATATCACAAACACACACACATATTGCCAACATACATCCTGACAGTTGCAGTGCAAACCCCCCCCCACAAATGCAGAATATCTATCCCAGCAGACTGCTGGCCCCCTGACATTGCAGATGCTGAGGTAACAGCCAACATCTACAAAGCAAAACACACAGCAGCAATGGTATGAGATGGTGTCCTGGGCTTAGTGCAACATGGACTCCAAGATGAATGGAATGCCAAACCACACTACTGCTCAATGTCAGCCTTACCACAGAATATGTACCTAAAGAGCAGTGTACAACAACAGTGGTCCTTCTCAACAAAGGTGTTGCCTGAATGGATACTGAAAACTACTACCCCAGAATTCTGAGAAGCTTGGTCTGCACAGCTATGGAAAGGATCAGCATGTACCACAGACATAAAGATATTGGGGACCTACTGACACTGGACCCTACCCAGTGTGGCTTTCTCAAGTGCAGATCCTGCCCCTAAACATGTTTGACTCAATTGAAACAGTCATTAAGGTCATTGATGAGGGCAATGTGGTCCACACAGCATAGGTGGACCTTGCAAAGGCTTCTATACAATACCCTACGTGTTCATTATAGATAAGCTCACCAGCTTAAATATAAACCCACATGTCAGTAGAGGGGTTGCAAACCAGACCAAGGACAGAACAGACATGGTCAGACATGCTGCAGCCATGTCAGACTACAAACCAGATATAACTGGCATCCCACAAGGCTTTGTCCTGGGATCTCCCTCATCTGGTATATATGTCCCATAGGTACAGGCAAACATGGAAGGACTGTGACAATGTGTGTTGAAGGACAAACACACTCTCCAACTAGCATTAGACATGGACTAGGGCACATCGCTTGTGTTTGCAAATGTACACCTATGTTGTGGAATACACTACCAATGTTGGACAAGCCTGGTTTAAGTAGTTCATATCTGAACAGAATGCAACATGGTCAGATGTACACAACTGGCCCCTAACCAGGCTGTAGTGCCCACTATCGAAATGTAAAGCAGTGATAGCACTAAAGCCCAGGATACTGTCCACCACAGTCAAAGTACTACCAGTACACTATACAGTACTACAGTGTTAGGTCAGTGTGAAAGGATATTGACAAATGTATGCAAAGTATCCCATGCAAACACTGCAGGCACAGTATAATCCTGTTGTGTTCACACACAAAGCAGTTGTACAGTAACTACACAACACAACACACAACATACAACCATAAACGGGTGATATTTGTTGAAGTTCACACTAATCCACAAATGTGGTGGGCTGCAGAGTCCAACATATGGAATTCTCACACTGGGCATGCTCACACACTTTGATAAATGAGACATATGTTAGACAACATGCCATGGGAAGGCTGAACTGGGCATGCTCACACACTTAGGCCAAATCTCAGTTTAGCAGTTGGACACACATATCTGGTATTTTTATGTGTTATTCCAGGAACCAACCACATTACAGCAGTCTGCCCAGTGCACACAGTTAAATGACTACAGAGACATACGTGATATAGTGGATCCCTCCCATATGGAAACATCTTCCACAGATGCACAAGTTGTTCATACAAACAGAGAATGCTATGGCAATAAAGATGTGCAAACAGAATATCAGCAACAAATAATGTGCATTTGACAATTAAACATATGGGTGTAGAGGTCAACACTAGGCTGTTTGCCCTAGGGAATGACAGCTTAGCCAGAGTGTGCTTGGTGTCTGCCTCCCCACAGGATGCACATTCCCCTTTCTAAACACCGATGATGTCAGAACCCTATAAGTACAGCATGAGAAAAGAAACTTGCCAGTAATGCGAATAGCGTGCTCCGCTAATGTGTCTGTCACAAGTGTCATGACATAATTAGGTAGGGGTTTGAATCCTGCAAATGCTGTGTGTGTGAGTGGGGTTGGTGTGTGTATAAGTCTGTGGGAAAGAAATGTCCCTTTTGGCAACTAGGAAAACACACTACAGGATGCACATTCCCCTTTCTAAACACCGATGATGTCAGCACTCTATAAGTACAGCAGGAGAAGAGAAACCTCCCAGTAATGCGAATAGCGCGCTCAGCTAATGCGCCCGTCTCAAGTGTCATAACATAATTAGGTAGGAGTTTAAATCATGCAAATGGCAAGTGTGTGTGTTTGTCTGAGGGGCGTTAGTGTGTGTGAGAAAAATGTCCCTTTTGGCAACTAGGAGAACAGACTACAGGATGCACATTCCCCTTTCCAAACACTGATGATGTCAGCCCTCTATAAGTATAGCAGGAGAAGAACAACCTCTTAGTAATGCGACTAGTGCGCTCCGCTAATGCGTTCGTCTCCAATGTCATAACATAGTTAGGTAGAAGTTTGAATCCTGCGAATGGTGTGTGTGTGTTTGTCTGAGGGGGGTTAGTGTGTGTGAGGGAAAATGTCCCTTTTGGCAACTAGGAGAACAGACTACAGGATGTACATTCCCCTTTCCAAACACTGATGATGTCAGCACTCTATAAGTATAGCAGGAGAAGGAAAACCTCCCAGTAATGCGAATAGCGTGCTCCGCTAATGCGTCCGTATCAAGTGTCATAACATAGTTAGGTAGGGGTTTGAATCTGGCGAATGGCAAGTGTGTGTGTCTACCTGAGAGAGGTTAGTGTGTATGAGAGAAATGTCCCTTTTGGCAACTAGGAGAACAGACTACAGGATGCACATTCCCCTTTCCAAACACTGATGATGTCAGCACTCTATAAGTATAGCAGGAGAAGGAAAACCTCCTAGTAATGCCAATAGCGCGCTCTGCTAATGCGTCCGTCTTAAGTATCATAACTTAGTTAAGTAGGGATTTGAATCCTGCGAATGGCAAGTGTGTGTGGTTATCTGAGGGGGGTTAGTGTGTGTGTGTGAGGGAATTTCCCTTTTGGTAACTAGGAGAACAGACTACAGGATGCACGTTCCCCTTTCCAAACACTGATGATGTCAGCACTCTATAAGTATAGCAGGAGAAGAAAAACCTCCCAGTAATGCGAATAGCACACTCTGCTAATGTGTCCGTCTCGAGTGTCATAACATAGTCAGATAGGGGTTTGAATCCTGCAACTGGCAAATGTGTGTTTTTGTCTGAGGGGGGTTAGTGTGTGTGTGTGAGGGAAATGTCCCTTTTGGCAACTAGGAGAACAGACTACAGGATGCACATTCCCCTTTCTAAACACTGTTCAGCTGAAGGCCATGGCTCTGGCACAAGTTGTCTGTTTCTATGATGCCCCTTTGGAAGACGCTTGTGTCGGCTGGAGAGTCGATTATGGTGGCCAGTTCGCAGTCATCTGCATATTTGGTCAGCCACAGTCCATCCGTGTTGGCCTGTACCTCCAATAAATATATACCAAACAAGAGATGTCCCAGGACTGAGCCTTGTGGGACACAACTCGTAACTGGTTTGGAGTCTGGCATGGCTCCAGCAATGCTAACCATGTGGGTTCTGTCCTTGAGCCACTGTGCAATCTATCTAGTGACATAGGGGCTTATATTTAAGCTGGTGAGCTTCTCTAGAATGCCAAAGTGGGGTAATGTTGTGAAGGCTTTTGCAAGGTCCAGGTAGGCTGTGTGAACCACCTTCCCCTCATCAATGGCCTTGGTGACTGTTTCAAAGAAATCAACCAGGTTAAACCTGGTAGTGCTGGTGTGCTCTCAGTAGCCCTGAACCAGGCATCTGTTACTGCACAGATATCGATGTTCTCCATGCCAAGAAGTGTTTTGGGTGCATGCATCTGGAGGTCTAGACTTCTGGCGTTGGGTAGCATTACTCTTAGTTTCTTATCTCTTGTGATACCTATGAAGGTGGGTTTGTCATTTGAGCCTTGCCTAACATAGGCACTATGGGGGTAGCAAGAGCCTTTGCCAATATCTGAAACCCCAAGGGTGACAGGTGCAGGCCATCCCTAGCGAAGCAGGTAGTTCAACAGAAGATGAATATGTGAAGGTGTAGTGCCTGTGATTAGTTAGCAGTAGCATATATGACTGCTCATGTGGACACATGCCAGGTAAGTCATATGCACTGTGTCACAGGCAATGTACATGTGAACAGGACAAACAGTGACATCCTGTCAAGTGGGACATGGACATACATATAGTAAGCTATGCAAGTGGCACTAGGAGTCCACAGAAGCTCTATAACTATGCATTGCAGGTGTGATCAGTATTCCAGGGTAATTGCAAGCAAACATGCATGCAAACAAAGCTACAGTAAACAGGGCTGCATGTAGTCCATTGTACAACAAACAAGCTGCACCAGTTCCAGTAGGTAACACTGCAAATATGCAGGCACTATGCACATGTACACGGAAATACACGGGACAGATGGCTAGGGTCCAGTCTCAGTGCACACAAGTGTACAGACCATGTACTGTCAGGATGTACAATAACTGGATGGAAACCCATGTGCTCATACCTGCAGTAATACACATGTCAAATAACAGACACTGAGCCTTCACTCAGTGGTTCCATACTTAGTAGGATGTATGCTACCTGGCCTGCCACCACAGTATCCCTGACATATATGGGGACTCTCCCTCCTGTGACAGTTAGTTATGTGTGTTGGGGCTGTCTAGCATGGTAGGAGATGTGAGCATGCAGTGCTAGGGTGCTCCTGTGTGTCCTGTACCAGTCGTGTAGTACTGCACACATATCAACATCCTCAAACATCTGCATTGCAGAGTCTAGTGTGGGCAACATGCCACTTGCAATTTACATGTCCATCATTGTGTATTACTACATTCATTACCCTATCCCCTGTGCTACCTATGTATGTAGCCTTCTGTTGACATCATTACCACCAGTATGCCAACATGTGCAGATGATACACTATGGTACTTACCATGGGTGTAGACAACAGGACATGACAATCACACACTTACTGCATCAGGCATGCAGTGATATACCCATAATTAATTCAGCACACAGTACTGTTAACAACATGATACTATTACTACACATCTATGTGGTCACCCTGTGCATCAGCAGCATGTTAACCTGTACCTGCACAGTTGTTACAGATTGCAGGAGGTGGCACAGTTTCATCATATGCACAGGGTGTGAACTTGGTATGCCTGAGTCAGCCACCGATACCACCAATTGACATGTATGTGTATGTGTGTTGGTGAGGGACAGCAGTAGAAGGTGGGGCAATGTTGATGCAGTGTGTGCATGTATGCGGTAGCCCTAGGTGTTGTCAATTCGCATGTGTGTATGGATGCACACAGTTCCACCTCATGGCTGCCATATACTGGTGTTTGTGGACAGCCACAGACTGTACCTGCCAGGTCATACAGATCAGTATCTCTGGCCACGGACACGGTACCTGTGCCTTGCAGGGATGCTACGGACCGTATCCAGTAACAACCCAGACTGGGTACTGTCATCAGAAGCAGGTGTTCGTTGACTGGACACAGATCCCTGTCGGGCCTGGCCAGAGCCACGTGCACGTGGTCTCCTGCGGCGGTCTGATGACAGCACAGACCCAGCATTGCTGGGGCTGCTGCTGGCACTACAGGGCGTACGGCCCTGTTGTCGTCCGCGACGACTGCCAGCTGCTGCTGTTGCTGGCATACGGCCACGTCGACGCCTCAACCGCCCACCATCGCCCTGGTTCATGGACATGTAGTTGTGGAACCGGTCTAATATGTCCCCAAAACGTCTGTCTATGACATCGGTGAAATCACGGATGGCAGCCGCAATGTCACACATACTGTCAGTCATGGCTGTGCGACATGCTGTCAGCTCCCTCAGACCCTGTCTGGTGTACCGTTCCATACGTGACTTTGCCTGCATGACAGCCCAAAACATAGCTGAGGTTATAAGACCTCTGTGGGCACATCTGACAGGGGCAGTACGCCCACGGATGCTCCCACAAGAACCCCTGGACATCTGTCTGTGTGTGTGGTACCATCTCTGGGCCATGCCCATGGCTGCTGTGTGGGGAGGCATGTGCCACAGATACCACATTACCCTGGTCATTGCCCACTGTATGCTGTCCATCACCTAGGGACATTGGTGACAAAGGGTGTATTGGCAGGATAACTGTGCGCATTGATGGGGTTGACAGCTGTGTACTGTCAATCGGCTGACCAATGGCGGACCCTGGCATACTTTCCTGTGCCATTACACAGATGTCATCATTATCAGTACCCACGGCACCTAACTCAGGTTTCCTGCTGCATGACACCAGAGCAGCAACAGAACCTGTGGGAGGGAAACAGGAAACACAGTTTACAATGTCTACACATTACCAGCGATTCACACATGCACAGGTGCACAAATGCACACATGCACACGTGCACACGTGCACACATGCACACGTGCACACATGCACACATGCACAGGTGCACACATGCACACATGCACAGGTGCACACATGCGCACATGCACACATGCACAGGTGCACACATGCACAGGTGCACACATGCACACATGCACACATGCACACATGCACAGGTGCACACATGCACACATGCACACATACACACAGTTTCACACAATTGTACAGTACTCAGTATGCGTAATATCAACACACACAACATACACACCTACATGCATACAAAGAGCACTACTAAGTGAGCCAAATAGTACTATTACTATCACCACTATTACAGGAATTGTTAATACACACTCACCAGCATGGATAGGCTGCATTGCTGTTATACCAGAGGGTCCTGCAGACGTGAAGAAACTAATGTCAGTGGGCACAACTTTGCCATTGTTACTGAGTATGATACAGGTCAGTAGTACAACAGTCGCCTTTCACAGGTCAGCTGCTAATATTGAGGATAACACACTTGCACATTAAATACTATGGTGACAGCTACAAACCAAGGATATACCTCACACATGCATTAACTACCAGTGTACACAACAGTCAACTATACATATGACATATTACCTGCACGTTCACTGTCTTGCTGCTGTGTGGCTCCAGCCTCCATCATAATGCATGTCTGCTGCTGTTGTTGTTGGCGGACTGGAGCCACTACACTCATGAGTAGTCCCTCCAGTCTGGTGAGTGGGGGATGTGTAGCCACCCCACCACCTGTGGCGACCTGTTGCCTGTGGATATCCGACGCACGCTGACGGACATGTCTAATTAAATCACTGCAGTGATGTCGTACCTGCTCATATGTCCTATTATGCGTGCCTATGTCATTTACCCGACGGACAAGGTCTTTCCACAGTGCAGCCCTCTCCTGCTGATTCTGGCTGGTGCGGGAAAAGAGTATTGCATAATCCTGCACCAGGCTCTGGTGTATCTCCTCATCCTCAGCTGTGGAGTAGGTGGGATTCCACGGGTGGGCCATGTACCTGAGAAAGAAAATAACCTGGCATCAGCAATATATGTCAGCAGAATTTGGCACACATACTACACATGCTACTCGACTGTTATGATACAACATCTCACATATGTGGCATCTGTCTGTCTATTGGTGGATACATGTAGATGGCCAGGTATCAGTGCTCAGCCAGCAACTGTGCAACAGTACCTGGCACACTCCATACGACATACTACCAAACCCCAGCAGTCAGAACACTGATTCAGGTCAAGAGCACCTCCTCACTCTGGCGGTTTGTATCTAGGTATTGTATGGCCTACATCATCAACTACTGTGAGCTGACCACACTGATTGCCCCGGATATACATATCCCACCTCCACCACCAGCACAAACGACTATAGTGCATAACATTACAGATACAAACTTTACACTTTGTAACAGTGACATGGTATCCTTTCAGCCCACTGGGCCAGTGGCAGATACAACCCACAATGCTGACCCTACACAATTGCTTTCTACAGACATCTCCGAGAATGCATGGATCATGCAATCCCATATATGACCAAGACACTCTCCACAAAGGGACAGCATCCTGTCTGGTGGACCCCAGCCATAGACAGATTGTATTACAGAAGATGGAAGCTACTGCAAGACAGAGCATAATTCCATAAAGGGAGGGCATGTCTGAGCAGCACTAGTAAGGATCTATTTTCCATCATACAAAGTCCATGGGCAACTTTGAGAGGGAAATCAAGAGGGACACTACAGATAACCAGAAGGCCTTCTTCAGTTATGTTAGCAACCTGGTCAGGATCCATCCTCTATGCCCATAGGTAGTACACAACAACAAATATTTCACTGACACCACAGATATCGAGAACATTGTGGCAGACAGGTTCAGTGCAGGTGTCAACCCGCCCTCTCCCCCAAAATAAGGCATAGTTATTCCAGCTGACCGTAACCTCCCTGTCATCACAGATGTCCAGGAGAGCCACCCTCAGGACAGCAGAATACACAACGTGGATGGGACCTGATGGTATCCCCAGTTGCATGCTACATAAACTCTGACAGGAGCTAAACACACATATAGAAGTGCTATGTAACACTAGCCTGACTACAGGATATGTACCTGTACACTGGCGCACAGCAGCAGTGGTTCCACTCCACGAAGGAGGCACCTCAACATACCAATACAATACAACACAATACATTACATTACAATACAATACTATACACTATGCTATTGCCCCTGGGACTACAGCAGTGTACAGTTCTGCTACCCAACCATTGTGACACATGTGGTGTGATGGTACCTGCTGCTGTCACACAGTTACACAGGGTGACTCATATGGCATATTACCTATCTGACTAACATTCAGCAGGGGTATGTGTGACATGTACTCATGGGGAGTCTTGCTTCTTAACACTGTGTTGGTTATTGCAGGGTATGTCTTATCTGTGGGTAGGAACTCTTACCTCCACATGTGCACTCTATTGCAGTGGCATGGACGACACACAGCAGACATTTAGGTTGTGGATGGTGTGAGGTATTACTATGGTTGTTGGACATCTGTCATGGGTGTGACTTACAAATGTAAATCCAGGAGTGGTAACCTCTATGTGGGTAGCATATGTTTACTCTGTGGTGTTGTCAGTCACTGTGCATTGGTAATGTGTTTGAGTGCATTGTCACAGTGTTGTATGTCACTGTGTCCTTCTCCATATCTGTAGCTGTCATGTGAGGTCCATACCATGGCATCCATTATGTGGTGTGGAGGGGTACACCGACCTACATGTCCATAGCTGACACACCATGTCCTCTGACACATACCAAGTGCAGGTATTCCAGGGATAGTGTGCCACTGTGAATATCATTGGGGCCACTATTGTACACATTTATGACCCTGTTCACCCCTGACACATGCAGTGGTGGGCAGCCAATAACATATCAGGTGGTTACTGGTGTAGGTGATCTGGAATTTGGTATGGTACTCCGGTTTTGACACTGGTGTTCACTCCATGCCTTTGTCACCAGGCACCTGTTGCAATACATCTGTACACATGTGCCTCACTCAGACTTTATATACATCTCTCTCTCTCTCTCTATATATATATATATATATATATATATATATATATATATATATGTATATAGATATATCTATATGTGTATATATATATATATATATATATATATATATATATATATATATATATATATGTCCGTATACATATACGCATATATATATTGATGTACATATATTACTATAGATGTGGAGGGAGGGGGGCACAGAGGGGGTGTGAGTGACAGAGGGGGTGGGACAGGCTGTGTTGCAGGTCGTCTTATACAGTCATACCTGTAAGGTAGTCAGATCAGTCTGTCTATGTATACGTATCTACATATATCTATATCTGTATGTGTGCATTACATAGATATGTTTGTATAATATTCTATCTACATCTGTCTATGTATTCCTACATCTCTCTCTATGTATGTATACATATATGCATATTATATATATATATATATATATATATATATATATACACATACATATGTTCACATACATACGTATCCATATGTTAGACAGGTATATCAACATATTTGTCTACCATACTGTATACACACACTAACATACTGCTAAACATACATAACTGTGAAACCTACTTTGTACATGGCACTACAACCTACAATCAACCAACATTGATATGTGCACATAGATGCTCTCACATACAAATGTATGTACAGCCTTCACTGATAGTTGCTGTATGTCTCCTGCCCTTTACACATCTTTATATACATATGGATACAGACCAATGACTCATATGGAGGGTTCACAGTATGTAGACCTTTATAGTATTACTTTACATTTCCTGTGTTTGTCACAGCTGCTTGTGTTGCTGTCTGGTTCTCTGTCCTGCTCTCCACTTCCCAGTTGTCAGCTTTCAGGTAGCTGTTGCTGAACAGTTTTTTTGTGTCTGCTTAATTGCAGTTTTCTCTGTCTCTGTCTCTGTCTCTGTCTCTCTCTCTCTCTCTCTCTGTCTGTCTCTCACGTCCTTCTCAGGGTGCAATGAAAGTATTGCATGTGTGGGCTGGGAGTACAGCATACTTTTGTAGGTATCTGCATATGCCCATGTGATGGCCTCTGCACCAATTGTTAGCCAGCATTTGCTAATTGCATGCAGCCAGTTGTGTACTGATTGCAGTTCTCACTGTGATTTCAGAACAGTACTATAAAAAGGTATGTGAGATAGGCGTAGCCCTTTCAGATTTTAAGGCCAGGGACCATGCTGTTATGCTGTGGACAATGTTCTGTGAGTGTAAAGGTTGATATTTCCAGGTGTGTTGTAGATTAACATTCCTCCATTCATTTCTCCAGTTTCCTGTACTAACTGTGTATGTTCACTGACACCTACAACTACTACTACTGTTAATGTGTGTGTGTGTGTGTGTGTGTGCTTTCCTTTCACTTTTGCTTGCACTTTGTTGCTAAGGCTTCAATAGTTACCCTTTACAGTCACTACTTGTATGCCTGCTAGGTGTCTTGACTGTAGTGTGCTGCTGTAGCTTTCCTATTTTTCATGTACATTCACACCTTGGAATGCTTGCTATATTTGCTAGGGTGTTACAGCATGCAGTGTGGTCTGGCCATGGTGTGGGCCTTGACATCTATTAGGGTATTTGAGTATGCTGCTGAGCAGGCCCCAGAGACTTTCAGGTTCATCAGTTATGTGCCTCATGGAATGGTACATATCAGTGGGGTACACCCATTAAAATGTCTGGTATAATGCAGTTGTGACTGTGGGTTAGCATGAGCATATGTATTACTACACTTTTTCTGCCATGCAAGTGATGAATACTTTCAGGACTCCATAGTTACCATTGCATGTGTTACACCTTTCTGCCTACTGTTTGTACATTTCACATGGGGTCTGTAGGGCATCCCTGTAAGTCATTCACTGTTGCTATGTCTAGGCTCTTAACTATTCAAATATGGTGGTGTCAGACCCGTCATGTGTACAGATATTTGCAGGTTGTCCACATTTCTGCCTCATATTTTGGTCAATATCTCATGCACACCTTTTTCTGGCAAGTCACTCTGGGCTCAAGTCAGAATATGGTGACAAACATTCAAGTTTCAGACTGCATACCCTTCCAAACATCCCACAAAGTGCAGACCCTGTTACTCTCTGAACTGTCTGTTTGTTGTAACATT
The DNA here is from genome assembly GCF_019279795.1 of Protopterus annectens. Taxonomy (NCBI): domain Eukaryota; kingdom Metazoa; phylum Chordata; order Ceratodontiformes; family Protopteridae; genus Protopterus; species Protopterus annectens. Next base: position 1,211,117,160 of record NC_056726.1, read on the forward strand.
ATTTGTAATGTGTCCCTGGTTTTGGGCCTTTGCTCCACATATTGTATTACTTGGTCCAGATGTGTTCCTGTAAGAGGTTGTGGGGTATGGGCAGTGCTTATCCTACTGTGAGTATGTGTGTGGCTTGCAAGGTGCTATAGTGACATTATTACCTACTAGCTTCCAACCAGCATGGCTGTTTCTGTTCACACACTACTATTATGGAAATCCACTAGTTTTGATAGTAATTCTAAATGGCATGCTTTGTGTACTACACATCTATATTCCCTTTACATTCATTCCTACTATTACATGATATATTCATTTTAGCACAATGTTCTTGTATAAAAGTCATGGCTTAGTGGTAAGTCATGCAGAGTACTGTTTCCTGGGTTCGGGACTCACAGTGGGATTTTATTTTGCTTTTGAACTGAGTACAGGACCTGTCAATCAAAGTGACTAAGGCACTTTTAAGCAGTTCTAACCGGGTTAGCGCTGGTTTGCGCGAAGCTCACGCATGCGCACTGGTGGTTAGCTCCGCGCACACCCGCTTACAACCACTTAAACGTGCTTACTCTTGCGCACACCCGCGCTATTTTCTTTGAAAGAAAAGAAAATGGGGAGACAGGAAAGTGGTGAAAAAGGGGTCACAAAGAGGGTAAGACAGTAGGGAAACAAGCTTGGGATGTGCAGGAGGGATGTAGGTAAGGCCCATAGCTGCCCATTTCTTCATCAGCAACAGCTGTGCATATGTATGTAATTTGGTGTGACATTTGAAGCCTTCCACCCCTGAGAGAGGTGTCAGGACAACAATAATACTTGTTGTACAGCCAATTGTAATTTATAGGTTCCATGTTCAGTAGACATGTGTGCGGAATGGGCAGCTATGTATGGGGCATAATTTTTTTGTGGGTACAGAGTGCCCTTTTTTTTTTTTTTTTCAGGTGAGAGTGGTATGTCAGGTGAAGGTAGTCGGTACAGCTGGGGAGGTAGGTTGGGTAGATAAACAGACAAGACAAACAAGATGCATACAGGGGCGGTGTATGACACGTGTGGGGGGTTACACAATTGACGGGGACAGAGGTTTGGATATCCAGAGCCTATGAACCCACAGATGGCAACAGTGGAACTGATATCCCCACCCATAGGCAGTTGCCACTGTTCCTTCACTGCCCAGGACGGGGCTGTGCTGGGGGCTGTGTAGGCGGGGCAACAGGCATGCCCGTTAGTTGCGCCACCCGTGCCTCGAGCTGGCGTAGGGGCTCGAGAACAGAGTCCCGAATCTCCCTACGCACCACAGTCCGGACGCTACGGAGGGTGAGTGGTGGTCCTCCTCCGGCCACACTTGCAGGGGGGGCAAGCCCCATCCCCTGCAGCACTTCCACCCGCAGGTGGCACAGGGCCACCGGAGGAGGGTCCAGACTCGGCACTAGTGCCAGGTGCACTCGCCAGCTGAGGTGGGAGAGGTGGGTCCGCTGGAACCCGCCTTCCCTGTCGTCCTATGTTTTGTATTATGTCATGACAGTTTGGGTTAGTGACATATAATACCATTCACAATTAGTTGTAACAGCATGCATTAGTATTCCCATTAACCAAACACCCAGATATTCACACCATTGAACAGCGTGCATAACACATGCATAATTTGAACAGAAATACACAGTCCAACAACATGCAGGGTTAATTGATGGCAACAGGCCATCAGGTGTGGATGTATGAACAGGGCAGATGCATCAACAGACATGCAAATATATATGACCCAACAGGACAAATGTCCAGGGGTGTTAATTGTGATTGCACATACCATTTTCACGTGGAATGGGTTATATGTGGTTATAGGGTGAGGTGAAGAAAGTAATATTAACACCTTGAATAACAATACATATGCTGTACATTTCTAATAGCTACAGTTATATACACACTACTGTTCTAACTACAGTTTCCTATATGATAACTATTTCAACTTGGTGATAGGACTGTTAATGCAACATCAATATACATTTTATGGTTCTTCATACACATTCATATCTAGCTTTGTTCAGCTACATCAGGGCTACATTTGCTTTATATAGCTGTAGACAAGTGTGGATGTTTGGTATATCAGACAAACATCCTATCTGCATATTGCAGACTGAGAGCAACATATCCTGATTTTGGGATACACATTCCAGATGCAGCAACACTTTGAACAGATTTTGCTGTTTGGTTTTGAATCTCACATGCATTTCATTCTGTCTTGACTGCAGTATACTTTATTCAGGGGTTATTACTACTGTATTGCTGGATTCATGGCACTTTCTCACACTCTCTCACTTGCTTTCATTTTACTATTCAGGATGGAACTTCTAGGCTTTATTGACATGTTTTAACAGTAGTTATTACAATCCTTTCCAGCAGTCTCACTTCTGTCATGTTTCAGTATTTCCACAAGGATATATTTCACACATGTGGTTTCATCATCTTCTGCAGCTATACTTTTCAGCCTGCTGCAGGTTGTGTACTATTTTCTTACAGGCAGGGCATTTTTATTTCAGAATATATGTCGGACAGTTTCATGTTTAGGTTAAACTTACAGGCTGAAAACTCTTGTAATCAAGCAATACTTGCATACACTTTCACACTGTTACTTGCAGATTTTATTCCTTACTGACTACACTGCACTCTTTTGCTGACTGTCATACTTTTATATTTCTTTACAGTTACTGGTAGTGGATTACTGACCTGCCTGGTGGCGCAACCACACCAGCCTATCACCATAGGCTCTGCGGTTCGCAGAACGGACACCTGCAGCTGTAATATAAATGAAGTAATATTGGAATACACATCTCCATAATATCAGCTAGTTTAATTTCTTACATACATAATTAAATGTTACTTACTCAGTAGTGGGGCGTTGGGTGTTTGCCGGGCCTCCTGGATCCAAAGGTTCAGTTGGTCCTGCTTGCCTCTTCAGGTCCGCATGGTGGTGACGGACCTGCTCACCAGTCCTTGGAATCCCTGTGGTACTGGTGAGATCATGAGCCAACCGGTCCCACGCCTCAGCCCTGTATGCTCCCCAGAGGACCTGGTCCTGCATGAGTTGGGCCTCATGATTATGGACTAGGAGCCAGACCATGTACCTGGACTCCTCAACACCCCACCTCTGTGCTCGAAAGCGACTACCCTCTCCTACTCCTGTCATTCTGCCTGCAGGTCAGTTCTACAATCGTTTATGCTGTGTATTCCCGCCTATGGGGCTTATATAGTCCGTTTTTCCCGCACATATCTGTGATTTGCCATTTTGGAATTGTATCAACTTCAGTAAACCTGCATTGTCATGCTCTAGTTTGTATTCATTCCTATATATTAGCTATTATTGCATTTACAGGTACTGCTGTCATGGCTTAGTGGTTCTGTACCTTGACTATGATGTATAGTATCCTGGGTTCGAACCTGGCCACTGCTTTTTATTTTTCATGACTGTCTAGACATGCTGAGGGATGTGTCTGTGTAAAGGCAGTTTTGATATGGCTTGCTCAACGTTGCCCGTCGGTTAGCTCGTTTTGCTGGTGCACAGCTCGGCAAACGGAGTACGCTGCTTTAAGCCTCATTTGGCTATTGGCATGCATATTACGCTCAGCTCAGTTAGGGGCACATAGATTTAGCGTGTTAAACCACTGCTCAGCTACGGGCACTCATTTTGCACCAGTTAAACCACTGCTCATCTACGGGCACATGCACTCACTCTGTTAAACTGTAGCTCAGCTATGGGCATATCTGGCATTTTTTCTTCTTTTGTTACCTCACATGTCTTCAATATAAATGGGCTATTTCATTACATTTTACATAACTTGTGGTTTTATGTGTACATATTTGTCAGGGACTTGTTTCCTGCTTATTTTGCAAAAAAAAAAATCGGTGTTGTGGGGGCTCGAACCACGAATACCTGCTCTTCAGCCAACATCTCTACCGCTACGCTATTGCTTTCTGGCTTATTTTGCATATTTAGTTCTTATATGCTTTCCCACTGACTGCTAACTGTAGCTGCGCTTACTGGCACGCCCGCAAACGCACTACGGTTAAACATCTTTACAATTTAAAAAAAATATATAACATGTTCATTTATATATATTTTATGTTCATAGTCTGTGGGAGCATGTGTTGTGTTGTGTTTATTCACATTTCCGTGGACTCTGTTGTGGGTGTTTACTTTGGGCACTTTTACACTTCTGGGGGCGTGTCCGCTTGCAGGGCTCGGCCTACGGACACGCCCCCTACTGTCTTGCATGGACCGTGTTAGACTTAGGTGTGATTCAGCATGCTCTCATGAATATGCAAAGCATGCTGACATCACTCCATTTAACTGCAGCCTCCGTGTAAGAGTTATAACTCTTACACGGAGGCTTCGTGAATCCTGGGGACTATCTTTAGTATACGCATATATAGCTTTATATGTATAAACATATGTGTGTGTGTGTGTGTGTGTGTGTGTGTGTGTGTGTGTGTGTGTGTATGTTTGTGTATATACACATGCACACACAAATCTGAATCAATGGATATTGATATTTATAATTACTTCTGATGAAAATGTGTAGCAGTTAGTTCAGAGGATTAAGGCTGCAATTTACTAATAAGATGTTCCTATTGTACAGGGTTTAATTCCCTCAGCCTCCAGTTGCCTACTAGGTGACCTTGGCAAATTTACTTACCCATCTGGTTCATTGTAGCAATTGGGCTTGGCTTCTCAATAATCTCCTAGATCACAGCCCTGGTAATGAATGTTTTTCTGACTGTAGGGGAAGATCATTCCATAAAACTGAAAGGTGTTGTTTAAAGCATCTGTTGGTTTTTCTATTATTGAACCCAAATCAAATATATACCCTTCAACTTTGCAGTAAGAAGTTGTATAATCCAACAGACAGTCAGAGGGAAGTGTTATTTAAAATGAAAGCATTTATGTGATTTGTTAAATAAAAGTTATCCCGGTGGACCCCGGTTGCTCCATTTTGAGTTAACTTTTTTGTATCCTTAATATTTGGTGTTAAGGTATTAACAGTGCTTATCTTAGACACAAACTTTCAAACAGAACTAGAACAGACATTGTATTACAGATCAGGCAGAGATGACCTTCAAATAAGTGACATGAAAGAATATAATGGCAATTGTGTCATTGTGAACAATTAATTTTCTGACCATACGATTGTTTCTAGTCAGGGATCACTGTATCTTTTCAGTTTGTTTCAGGTGACTTTTCTATGGGTTATAAAATACTGTACTGTATTCAAGGTTAAATCAGTGAGGTATAAGGAAGTATAATAAACTCCCTGGAGTGATCTGACATGCCTTTTAGAATCTAGGGAGCTATATAGACAATGTTTTTTTTTTTTTAACAATGCAAATGTTTATTTAATCTCAAAACATCACAAAGTTATAAATCTAACAATTTTTTCCTGAAACACAATGCAGGGAAAATGTTAAGATGGAAGTATAAGGATCACAATTTGCATCTATGTACTCTCCATGAGCCACAAGGAAACTGAAGAAAACATTTGGGGTTTAAAGATGCACATTTCTGAAAATATATTTTATCAACTCCAAAACAAATGGTACCAAAACACATATAAGAAAACAGCTGTCATCTATGCTTCTCCACCTCGGAGCATCCAAACTTAATGAGCCTTCGTTTCTGCAAGTAATTCCCAACTACAGGAATCAAACCAATATCTGTAGCATTAATCCAACAATAGTGATCATATAGAATCCCCTTTAGCACATTGTCAGACCTCATGACATGATTTTTCAAATGCAGGTATTGTACATTACACATACACTCCCTTCACAAGGTGTAGGGCATCAAGGTGTGTATTGCTGTGTAATAAATTCAAAACAAATAAAAATGTTTTTCAAAAAATAATTATATATTACTCCTAATGAGAACACTTAACCTTATCCTTTGGCTTTTTCAAAGTTCAAGGTCTCTGGCAATCAGAGGTCAGACCACATCAATGTAAAGGAAAAGAGGGCCGCGTTTCTAGTTCATTAGACAACGTTTTTTTTTATATTGCTAGATACACACTATTCAAAATATAAATTGTCTACCATTGTCATTAAATCTTTACATATAGTCTTATTTTATGATATGGCTATTTTGTAACTATAATGTGCATCATGCTTCTACTGCCTTATGATGATTCATTTGTCACAGCCACTCTGTGAGGTACGTATTTTTTTTTCAAACAGTTATGCTGTCCAGGATGCAATCATCAGCATATCGGGTTATCTTGTACCTGCTGCCAGGAGCGTCCTATTTGGTCACACAGTCTCATCATCAGCAGCAGCAGCATTGTCATAGGTATGACCATGAGTCTCTACAGCTGCTCATGTCTCCGGAAGGTGATGAATTTATGCACTGCAGCCACTGCTACAGAATGTTCCAGTAGGAATGTTATTGCCCTACAATGCCCAATGAAATATTCAGCACTGTAGTGTGACAGAAGCCAGAACAACCTCGGCACTATTATTAACCATAGTGAGTCATAAACAAACAAAAAAAATTATAAATAAACAATCTTTCACCACAATGGCAAGAAACATGCTGTTAGTTGCCCTATAAAGTTACCTGTTAGAAAAAAACTGTAATCTTGAGACACTAAAGTAGTTTTATTTATGTATGTATGTATTTAATGGTTTTCTGAATGAAATACACATACACCTCTGTAAGAATATATTTTCAGGGGAGGAGTTCTGCACCATTTTTTATTTATTTGTTACTTATATAAGTGCACTAAACATATGTCTTTTTTCAGAAATGATCCAGAGACATTGCTTGATTCATAGGTAAGCTTGTAAGCCTAGCCTATTTCCCTTCAAACATAAGAATCAAACCCTGGACTTTGCGTCTAGGAGGTGAACACCTTACCCATGATGTCAGCTCACAACCCCTACTGTGAATCACATAATTTACAAGTAGAAATTGACAGAATCAAACCCAGGACTGTGGCAAGAAGCAATACTATCCAGACATTCCAAGACAAGTAAGCAGTAAGATTACCAATTAAAAAAAATAAATGCTCTCAAAGTGCTTGTGGACTTTAAGTTAAGTTATTGCTAGATAGCACTCAGTTGAGCATTCTCAGCAACTGCATGACTAGGAAAAAAGTAACACACCTTAATGAATTGCCATAGCATAATAGCAATAATAAGAGGCATGAGGTGGGAATTATGGCATGATTTACGCCTCCTGACTAGAACCTGATTTGCTGAACCTTGTTCTTGATATAAAACTTAGCCATTCAAGAGTAAACCCCACCATATTTCTCACTCTCAGCATACATTCTTGCTATGGTATACAAGAGGTTTTGGAACAAAATAGCTTGACGTCTATCAGCATTCATATTGTACCTCATATGCTACTGGAGACTAGTTTCACTAAAGCAACTCCCCTAGTGTGAATCCATGCAGTATGACCTTTTGCAAATCTTTAAATCTTTTCTAACAGAAGCTCAAAAGTAAGACAATGTAGAAATCTATGCATCCCTCTGCATTTGTATTTGTTTTATGATCCATTCTCACTGCATTTCTCTTTTAGCTACAGCTGGAAAAAGAATAACCCCCGGATTCACTATCCTTTCATGCAGGACTAGCTTGGTCCTGCATGGAAGCAGCCGTTTAGGAGCAGGACGGCAGCGCGCCATGCATATTAATGAAGGCATGCTGCCTGAGCTCCTAAACGGACATGGAGCATGTGCAAATGCAGGGGGCATGTCTGAGCGCAGAGCTCTCAGCATATACACTCCCCTGCAATGAAGAACAGCAGTGTATGGATAAGAATGAGCGAGACCGCTCATAGGTGTTCGCATACCCCCAGCATCATCCCCCCAGGTTTACAAGAGCAATATATAAAACAGTAAAAATAAAGAAGTTTTGTTTTATAAAACAGATTAAATTTAACCGTAGTTGTATGGGTTTGCTCATTGCTTAGTTATGGTTAATGCAACATAAATGGCACAACTGGATAAAAAGCAAGATATATGCAAATGAAGCAGTACAGCAATAGTGTAGTGGACAGAGCATTCGTCTTCCGAGCAGTCATTCCCGGTTCGAGTCCCACTCCAGTACAATCCCTTTTCCATGTCAAATCACTTTGTGATTCATTTATTTAGTTGCATAACCTACGACATAACATATATTTGTGAACTGAAGTACTGCATTAACTGCAGATGTGAGGTGTCATTGTCATAATGTTGCAAAGTCCACAGATAATCACAACTGGCCCATACAGTATACGTACACAGGAATCAGGGATACAAATGGAAGGTAAAATGTATAATGAATGATAAATCCATACAGTTTCCAAATCCACCACCTTCCCAAGAACCATTAGACATTACTGTCTAAATTAGTGTGGTGGTACGCGGGTCTAAGCACTAGTAAGCAAGAGTAAGCATATTTAAGCAGCAGTAAGTGGGTTTAAGCCCATTTTCATGGGGGTAAGCAATGCACACACAGGTTAAGCAATATTGAAGCTAACACTTTGTAAGCATATTTAAATGGAGGTTAATAATGCTTACCTTCGAGCAAACCTGTGCAAACCCACTTACAGTTGCTTAAAAGTGCCTTAATCAATCTGTATGCATCAGCCACTGTTCTGGCCAGAAACAAAATAAACATTCTTTACAGGTCTTGAACCAAGGACCCTGTGCACTATAGTCATAGTAGTTAACCACTAAGCCGTCACAGCAGTACATATGACTGAAGTATCACCAAACAGATCCTCACTATAGGAAATACAATCTGAACATGTGAAAGGAATCTATATTAAGTTTTATATCGTATAACCTACTACAGGGCATAAATATGTGAACTGCCATACCACTGTCCAAACGAAGGCAATAGGGTTGTGTACTAATATCTGTAAGGTACTGATCACAGCACTGACTAGAAAAGTAATGCAAACTACAGGAATATACTAGTTGTTAAATGGCATCTTTCTCCCCCCATATCTGCAACAATAAACTAAATACACAACTCAATTGGTATGTGCTGACTTAACTCTACTGTTGGGATATAAGTCCTATTGTTTGATAATTATTTACATTTGTTTCTATGCATGTGCTATGTTGAAATACTCCCACATTGATGGCATGCTGCCATCAATGTACGTGCATGCTGTTGTAATGACTACTGTGGTCCCATATATGTATGTGTTCTGTTTGCTATGCAACTGTTCCTTATCTGGTGTTCGGGTTAATGGGAATATCTCTGCATGCTGTTATACCTAATCCTGGAATGTGTTGACTATTACTAGCCTACATATGTTGATAAAATCTAAACAGCATAGCATGTTTGGGAAGGCCAGTCCCAGCTGACCCACCTGTCCCACTTCAGCTGGCCATGGCACTGGGCACCAGCATGTCTGGGGCCCAACCCGTGACATCCTCCTCCATTGGTCCTGCACCATTTTCAGGTGGAACCGCCTCAGGGGATGGGGCTCGCCCCTCCCCTGGGAGTGGGTGCAGAAAGGAATCTGTCACTCGTCGCCAGGTCCAGGTCGTGGTGTGTAGTGAGCTCCTTAGGGAGGTCGGAGATCTGCTATGCCAGCTTGAGGGCCGTGTGTCACAGGTAGAGGGTCAGCCTGGCCCTCCTAATCAGCCCCCAGCACAGCCACGTTCAGGGCTGTGAAGGTGCAGTGGTGACTGCCCATGGGTGGGGACCTCAGTCCCACTGTTTCCACTAAGGGGCTCATGGACTTCCGATTTCCCAACAATTCTCTCCATCAAGGTGTTTACCCCCACATGTGTCATACACCACCCCTGTATGTGTCTTGCTTGTCTTGTCTGTTAACTTACCCAACCTACCTCCCCAACATCCCACTCTCACCTAGAAAAAAAAGGGCACTCTGTTCCCCAAAAAAAATCTCACCCCATACATAGCTGTCCATTTTGCACGTGTCCACTGGACACATGTAATCTGGTCTAATTGGCTTAACAAAATATTATTGTTGTTCTCACCCCTTTCTCAGGGGTATGAGTGTCCAACTCTATCTCCAAATTCAGTGTATATGCACAGCTGTTGCTGTAGAAGAAATGGGCAGCTATGGACCTTCCCTACACCCTTCCTGCACATTCCTAGCTATTTTTCCTACTGTCTTTCCCTCTTTGTGCCCCTTTTTCACCACTTTCCTATCAACCCTTTTTTCAATTCTTTTAAAGAAATTAGCGAGGGGGTAAGTGGGAGAAAGTGCTTTTAAGCAGCAGTAAGCGGGTTTAAGCCTGTTTGCATGGGGGTAAACAATGCTTACACAGGTTAAGCAATTTCAAAGCTAACTGAGGATAAGAAACTGTAACCGGAAGTTAGCAGTACTTACCTCCGTGCAAACCCGCGCATACCTAGGTGCTTACAACTGCTTAAAAGTGCCTTAATCACTCTGTATCCAACAGCCCTTGTTCTGCTCAGCAACCAAATAAACAGCTCTGCAAGGCTCAAACTCAGAACCCTGTCCACCATAGCCAAAATGATTTACCACTAAGCCATGTCAGATACATATAACCCTGATGATTTCACAATCATATCCTCCAGCACAGTCATTCAGCAGTACAGGAAATGTTTTTAAACATGTAGATGTATATATTTATTCATGTATTTATTTATTTTACATGTGTTAACTGTGTTAGTGTGACTGAGCTTTTGGCTCATTTTCGGCAGAGACCCGGGGAGAAAAGCTCCTCAGTGAATAAAATGTAACAAAGTCTCATCACAGTCAGCAAAAAAGTTACTATCATGTTACAATAGCACGTGTGCATGTATAAATATTTCTTTCTAAATATATATATATATATAGATATATATATATATATATATATATATATATACCTACACACACACACACACACACACACACACACACATATATATATATATATATATATATATATATATATATATATATATATATATATGCATACATCTAAAAAACTCTAAAATCCATGGACGAGGAAACCAAAATCAGTAGATAAACTTTTAATTAAATGGCCACAGACACAGTACAACAAGTGCTTTCACTCGGTTACTACCGAGCTTTCTCAAGATAAAAAATCATTTAAATAATGTCCATATATAGGCAGTGTTGAGTCACATGATCCAGTAATTAACATACTTAATAAACTCTATTACACAAAATGAACCATAAATGAAATTTTTGTACAAAGAAATTCAATAAAACAACATCACGTGTTTAGAATAGCAAAAAATAATAAATAAAACATTCCTTCTGGGAATAACTACAAAGCATGAAAAGCCTATTAGTCACTTAAAAATAGATAAAAAATCTAGGCACCTTTAAATGTGGTGCGTGTAAACAGTGTAATGCTATCATAAAAGATTAGACCCTCTATATTCCATCGAGGAAGTTTCTCTTCAATTCCAGCAGCTTCTCTAACTGTGGCACCAAAGGGGTAGTCTACTTAGGTATATGTATGTCCTGTTCCAGTTTTTATGTAGGGAAAACGGAGATACCCTTAAGAAAGAGAATTTATGAACATTTGTACGACATCCTTAAAGAAAGGGAGTCCACCACCTTTTACAAACATTCCCACTTTTGCCCTAGAATGGAGCTTAAGTTTATAGTGTTAGAACAAGTGACACCAGATGCTAGAGGGGGAGATTGGGAGACCACCCTGGAGTATAGAGAACTACTCTGGCAACTCAGACTTGATGCTGGGAGACCTCCTGGTCTCAATGACAACATTAACATCAGTAGCGTCTTGAAACTGAGGATGGCTAGACTGTAACAGCATCATTGGTGTGGCTTTGAGTGGTTATGAGTGGCTTTACACCCTTCCTTTAAATGGTGCATTACATCTTCTTTATTGGTTTGGTCTAATGGAGATATGTTACAGCCACATCGCTATGCACATATTTATTTTTATTTATTTATTTATTTATTACATGTTTTTGTTTTCTTTGACTTGCAAATAATAATTTATTGTGTTTTTAAAATGTATTCAGTCCTATTGGTCTTGTTTTAGATTGTTTTTGATTTATTCACAGTTAGTACTTTTATAATTATTACACTTATTCCCCCTTTTAGGGATTTTTTATCTATTTTTAAGTGACTAATAGGCTTTTCATGCTTTGTAGTTATTCCCAGAAGGAATGTTTTATTTATTATGTTTTGCTATTCTAAACACATGTGATGTTGTTTTATTGAATTTCTTTGTACAAAAATTTCATTTATGGTTCATTTTGTGTAATAGAGTTGATTTTATTAAGTATGTTAATTACTGGATCATGTGACTCAACACTGCCTATATATGGACATTATTTGAATGATTTTTTATCTTGAGAAAGCTCGGTAGTAACTGAGCGAAAGCACTTGTTGTACTGTGTCTGTGGCCATTTAATTAAAAGTTTATCTACTGATTTTGGTTTCCTCGTCTGTGGATTTTAGAGTTTTTTGGTCTTGTTTCGATTTGGTGGTTTTTCTGTGCCTATAAGTTCCTATGGCCGAGGAAGCTGAACCAGTCACTTTTGCTGACACCCCTCAGCTTTTAAGGCATGACTGCGAGGATGGTCCAGTTACTCGTTCGGAGTTTAATCAAGTTCTATCTTTATTGACACAGCTCACAAATATTTTAAACACCAATAAAGACAATTCTGCTTCTGGTTTGCCTGGTAACCAGCAGCATGAGTTGGAACAAAGAAGGAAGTTCACTCAGAACATGGCACCAGGAACAACTAACAGCCCACATTTTGAACTTCCGGGGAATGCAGTATTGACTGGGGCCCCTAATCATAAGCAAGCTGTGAGCATACAGACACAGCGGATTAACAAACCATGCTCACAACCTAAGGACTTTAATCTTAACGCATGGGCCGAACGGCAATTTTTGTTTAATCAAGGTACTGTTACTCCCAATGCTAATGTTAACATTGAGCAGGATTTTAATGATTTGAGGGACAAGCTATATGCTTACAAGAGCAACCATTTGGAAATAGACTATCTAAAAGAATGTGTGAGTGTAAAGCGTGTACCGAAAGGTTTACGGTGTTACAGGTTCCCAAATAATGTGCAACCGGGAATCCTATATCATAATAAGTTATGTGAAATTTTTGATAGAGCAGGTCTAGAGGTTTTGAATGTCATGATTGCTGAATATGAGGCGAAGGCCGATATTCTATTAAGGGAGTTTTATGTTTTGAATGATACCTTGGTTAATGATAGTAATTTTTTAAGTGTAAAAATGAATTACAACAATGTTTTTCAAGAAGTCGATCAGTTTTGTGTCAAGATTCTAAATCGTAAGATACGTAAATTAGAAAGGGATCTAACTGAATATAGGGAGGGAATAGCTTACCCACTCCCTGGTAAGCCACGCTGGGACAACAGACAGATTAATGAGATCAATAACCAGGTCAGCCTACCTGATAATCACCCCAAACCACCTGCTGAACCACTCCGAAGGAGTGAAAGGCTTGCTGAAAAAGGGAGAAAAAATTCCTTTCAGGATTTTCAGTGAGCCCCCGACAGAGCGGGGGGGGGGGTTGAGGTATTATCAGCAGGGATGGAGCAATGGACGCAAATAGAAGAGGGTAACACTGTGTTTGCTGTAAGTTCTTCCAAAGATTTTGTTCACGAACTTGGTGACAATTACTCCATTATTAAGAAGGACAATTTCATCATTTACAATTACACAGAGATGGAGGTGAAACAAGACACTTTTGATTTATTGACTAGAGGTCTCCATTTTGTACCTTTGCGTCCTTTTAATTTGGCTAACGCCCTTGTTGACCTGAAACTCTTTGTGAGAAATCAAATTCTAGCATTCTATTTCAAAGGGCAGCCTTATGTTAACAATGGACTTTCTAGAGCTAGTACTTTCAATCCCCCTACACACCCTTCCATTAAAGTTTTTGAAGAGATGGTTGAGAAAGATCCTAGGATGTTACACCCTCAGGGTCTACACACACCTCCCACCAATTTAAATGCAGGCGCGGTTCAATTGATTAACTACCTCAAGAATGAACATATTAGGGTCATGAAACCTGATAAAGGAGGTGGTGTGGTTTTAATGTACAACTCTGATTATGACACCCACCTCCATTGTGTGTTACATGACATAGAACAATATGAAATAGTATCTAGGAATGAGGTAACTCTTGCTACTTCTAAAATCAAGTTTTTGTTAACTGATCATTTGTTACAAGGGGCCATTAACGAGAGATTAATTATTTACATGTGAGTAAACCCAAAATTCCAGTTATTTTTGGGATTCCAAAAATACACAAAGGGTTGGATCCACTGAAGTTCAGGCCCATTGTTTCTGGAGCAGGCAGTATAATGGAACCCCTGGGGAAATTCATTGATCATGTAGCAAAGAAATTTGCTTCTACTTTGAACCATGTTTGTAAAGACTCATGGGATTTTCTTAGGGGTATCAAATCCTCTCTTTTTCATCCTGAATTATTGATGATCACTATCGACATTATTGAATTATTCCCCAGCATTCCTCACTCTATTGGTTTGGAATGGTTTAATGAAGTACTGGTAGCAAAAGCCGGTCTCGGGAACAAGATCACTAGCCTGCTCGTAGAGTTCATGGAGATTGTGTTAGAAAACAATTTTATTTACTTCAATGGAGAACACTACAGATAAAAGAAAGGTGTAGCCATGGGTGCCTCTTGTGCTTCTCTCTACACCAATATAGTGTTGCACAAATGGGAGCAGAGGTTTATCTTTGAAACAACTTGGGCCCATCTTATAACACACTACAAGAGATACCTGGACGACATCTGTATTTTGTGGAACGGGACTTTTGATCAGTTTCTCGACTTTTTTAATTACCTCAATTCCACTATTCATTTTTTGTCCTTTACTTACAATGTCAGTACAAGTAAGTTACATTACCTTGACGTCACCCTTTTTAAAGATATACCCTACCATACTTTTCAGTCTAAGCTTTATAGGAAACCCTCTTTTTCTAACTCTTACCTGCATTTCTAAAGTGGGCATCCCTTTCACCAAAAGAAAGGGATTGTTAAGGGGCAATTCATTCGTGCCTCTAGGATGTGTAGTACCCTAAGTGATTTTTTAGATGAGATTGAATTTTTGAAGTTCCTATTTCTCGAAAGGGCCTATCCTATCTCATTAGTCACAACTCAGGCTCAGGAAGTTATAGACAGCAGGGACACCAGATACCCCCCATTAATTGGTAACATGAGTATGCCATTAAATGATTTTAATACTAATGAGCATGTGGAGTATTCTAGTAGTTTTATCCACACTTATTCTTTTAGCTCCCCGGACATTGAGAATGTGATACAGAGATATTGGGCAGTACTTACCCTTCATGAAGAGCTAAAAAATCTGTTGCAACCATATCCCAGGTTTGTAAGAAAGAGAGATGTTAACCTCAATGAATTATTTGAAGGGAAACACACTCAAAGATCAGCATTAGATAATTCCAAACTAGGCACCTTTAAATGTGGTGCGTGTAAACAGTGTAATGCTATCATAAATGATTCGACCCTTTATATTCCATCGAGGAAGTTTCTCTTCAATTCCAGCAGCTTCTCTAACTGTGGCACCAAAGGGGTAGTCTATTTAGGTGTATGTATGTCCTGTTCCAGTTTTTATGTAGGGAAAACGGAGAGACCCTTAAGAAAGAGAATTTATGAACATTTGTATGACATCCTTAAAGAAAGGGAGTCCAACGCCTTTTACAAACATTCCCACTTTTGCCCTAGAATGGAGCTTAAGTTTATAGTGTTAGAACAAGTGACACCAGATGCTAGAGGGGGAGATTGGGAGACCACCTTGGAGTATAGAGAACTACTCTGGCAACTCAGACTTGACGCTGTGAGACCTCCTGGTCTCAATGACAACATTAACATCAGTAGCGTCTTGAAACTAAGGATGGCTAGACTGTAACAGCATCATTGCTGTGGCTTTGAGTGGTTATAAGTGGCTTTACACCCTTCCTTTAAATGGTGCATTACATCTTCTTTATTGGTTTGGTTGAGTGGAGATATGTTACAGCCACACAGCTATACACACATTTATTTTTATTTTTATTTATTTATTTATTACATGTTTTTATTTTCTTTGACTTGCAGATAATAATTTATTGTGTTTTTAAAATGTATTCAGTCCTATTGGTCTTGTTTTAGATTGTTTTTGATTTATTTACAGTTAGTACTTTTATAATTATTACACTTATTCCCCCTTTTAGGGATTTTTTATCTATTTTTAAGTGACTAATAGGCTTTTCATGCTTTGTAGTTATTCCCAGAAGGAATGTTTTAGTTATTATTTTTTGTTATTCTAAACACATGTGATGTTGTTTTATTGAATTTCTTTGTACAAAAATTTCATTTATGGTTCATTTTGTGTAATAGGTTGATTTTATTAAGTACATTAATTACTGGATCATGTGACTCAACACTGCCTATATATGGACATTATTTGAATTATTTTTTATCTTGAGAAAGCTCGGTAGTAACCGAGCGAAAGCACTTGTTGCACTGTGTCTGTGGCCATTTAATTAAAAGTTTATCTACTGATTTCGGTTTCCTCGTCTGTGGATTTTAGAGTTTTTTGGTCTTGTTTTGATTTGGTGGTTTTTATATGCATACATCTATCAATATATATGTCAACATATATATGTATATATAGGGTCTATATCACTTCGTCGAAATGGCTGAAGTTTGAACACCTCGAAGTGCAAAACCATTGAAGGCTTAGAACAGAGATTTTTTTTTTCCCAGGGGAAAAAAATCGCTGTTCCGAGAAACACACACACAACACAAGCACGCCAAAAAAATAGCAATCCACACACATACACTTAAAATCCTACATCTAACCCTACACAAAACTGTACATACACTACTATCTATCCAATTTACCTTAAACAAAACCCTAACCCTAAGGTCTGTCACTATCGCACACTCACCTGACCAGTGCCCTAACCCTATCTCACCTATCCCGCCCTAACCCTAAAGTCTGTCACTATCGCACACCCACCTCACCCGCGCCCTAACCCTAACTCACCTAACCCATGCCCTAACTGTAACGTCCACACAATCGCACACTTGCCTGAACCCGACCCGTAACTTTCCACCACAGTGCTAAAAATCGCAAAGCCACAGAAACAGCCCACCGAATTTTTCTTTGGGAGAGAATTTAGTGTTCCGCTGCTTCGCGATAATCAGTTTTTGAACTTCACAGTTCGAACATATGGTGTTCGATTTCAGCCATTTCGATGAAGTGATACAGACCCGTATATATATATATATATATATATATATATATATATATATATAGTAATGTATATATGTAAATATATATATATATATATATATATATATATATATATATATATATATATATATATAGATATATATATCTATCTATATATATATATATATATATAGAGAGAGAGAGAGACAGAGAGAGAGAGAGCGATAGCTATAGATATAAAAGAGAACATAAATACATTTATGACCACAGGCACTTTTAATGGGGGTGAGGAGGCCCAAGCTCCATACGTCCTGTACGTATTGATATTATCCCCCCCACAGCCAAACAGGTCTGCCCTGCAATACAATACCAACTGTTGAAAGTCCCATAACGAGGACCTGACACAATAAGGGCACAAGATGTTAACAGTAATCCATTCCACCTGTATGATGTCATGCTGGTATCAGTAACATATCATGCAGTACAGTCTGGCTACCATAGGGAATGTACAATGTGGAAGCAATAAACATTCCTAAGATACATACACACACCACACATATATGCAGATTATATATCTATATATATATATATATATATATATATATATATATATATATATATATATATACATATATATGGATATATATGTAACTACACATACACACAGAGATATGTATAGGAAGATACATATTTAGAAGGTGCACACCATATGGAACAGCCAGTATTCCTACAGTTGCCATTTTACCAAATGGACACTGTATAAGTCACCCATACAAAAGACAATTGCAGCCAGAAACATATACCCACAGAGAGGTCAAAGGATATAACACCACACACAGGATTGCATACATGAGAAAGCTTTATTTGTGTACTATTACAGTTGTATATGCCATGTCATATAGCTGTTTAGACTTTGAAATACATATAAACAGACTAATGCAACTCTCAAACAGATCCATTAATACAGTATTCCGGAAAACATAACATATGTTGCTGTCCAGGCCAGGGCTTCGAGTAGTACAACAGTAAAGACAGACTGGGCCACAGGATAACTATCAATCAACAGTAAGTAATGCAGATGTATAGTCCTGCAGCCTCTATCTACACTCTGTATGCAATTCCTAGGGGGAAAATACTTCAGTTGACAGAATGGGATGTATCTGTTACATAACAAGGCATAACTGAAACCATCACAATCACACTGATAAATAGAACAGTCTGTATGGCAGGAAGCAGTAGGCCTACATTTACCCAAGATGAATTGTATGGTAATGTACATCCAGATATCTTAAGGCAGCTTACCCCTGATATCTCTCACATGTTGTAACAGCTTATGTTAGTTATGGTGCACCTCCCCCCCATAGACTGACATACAGGGGCAAATACCACTGTTACATACACTGACCTCTGGACTGGAGAAGGGACACATTTATAGTGCAGATGAAGCCCACACATATATGGATCCAACCCCACAATATGTGTGGGGCCACAACAGCAGTGGAATGATGGTAGGAATGGCAGCATGATATACTCATTGGCCACTACATAACAACCCCTAACAGCATGTCATATGGGCAAAGTCTGGTATGTAGGTGGAGGGCAGTGGCTGGGACACAGGCCCATATGTGAAATAGTGTTGTCATACACTAAGCAAGTTGTTGGTGAAACAGGATAGTCTGCAACATACCCTTAGTCAGGAATATGAAGTCAGCAACAGAAATGGATGTAGCCATGTACTGATAGCACTCAACATACATGCTGCCAGTGATATATCTGACACAAGACCTGTGTGGTGGACAGACAAAACATAACAGGCACACCTCTGGCCATCAAGTGGATAGACACACAGTTGAGAGCTATGCAGACAGACTGCAGTCCGTGTTAAACTAGTATGTACACACAAACCCTGTAACACTGGTGCTATACATTGCATATAACAACACTACTCACACTCTGTTTGTAGTTCTGCAACCTCATACAAATATGGAGCTGGCCTGAGTGTGCAAGTTCTCTTGTAAGAGGTATTGCTACCTGCTGTCTGTAACACTGCTGCCCACACACAGGAAGGATGTGCACCACACAGGAAAGGAAAAGGGACCATGCCCACATGATGTAGGGACTTATAGTAGGGGGTTGCCATGATAGTGGTAATTGGAAGTACTACACAGCATGCTGCATGCAGGTAGCAAGTGGAGGACACTGATTGGTGCAGAGGCCATCACCTGATCATGTGCATCACCTACAAAAGCCATGCTGCAATCTATCCCAAGCAGCTCAATCCATTTACTGGAGAGAGTGAGAGAGAGAGAGCGAGAGAGAGACAGAGAAAAAGGGAGAGAAACCAGATCCACAACCAAGACCTATATCAAAACCAAAACATAAACAAAGAAAGCAGGCTAAGGCCATAGCCAAGGAGAAAAAAATCCTAAAAGGACACCATCCACAACAGACCTCATTCTCACAACAGCTATGTGCAGTATATATGCATGTAATTGACTGTATTACTTGGTCCATAATACTTGGGTAGTTGCTGTGGAATGATATATATGTGCCATCAGGTGTTGCTGTTGTAAGGATGTTCAGCTGAACAACTGGTATGGACAATAGAGTCTGTCCCTGTGGGGAGTGGGCCATACCTGTCAACTGTGCAGAGCAGCACTGACTGACAAGATGTAAGCTAACATAGTGTGTGTTGTGTAATGGAAAGGATGTATATTACTGTGGCCAATAGCTGGTGGTGGAAGTAATGCCATAATGATGGACATGTGAGTTCCAGAGGCCACCACTTGCAGGACACTCAGGTTAACATGTATTGTAGCATGCTGAAATGCCATAGGTGTATAATAGGCTTACCTGCAATCTGGCCCTATATATACCCCCTAATGTTAGGCTGTGTCCATATGTGGCACCTGTCTGTGTTGTAGCAAGGCAGAACTATGCAGCTGTGCAGGAAGGAGAGTTAGAGATTGTGGACCTTATGTCTGAATGTACCCCATATATAGCTATGTATATGTACATATATATATATATATATATATATATATATATATATATATATATATATATATATATATATATATATATATACATACACATGTATGTCTACAGATATACAGATACCCATATGTAGATATATATATATATATATATATATATATATATATATATACATATATATATATATATATATATATATATATATAAACACATATATACAACATCAAATGTATCTACACATATATAGATATGGGTCTACTTCATTTGCCCTTACTTCCAATTGACTGACACCCACTTCACTGAGAACAAATGACTGAAATTGCATTTGACTGACACTTCATTTGACCAACACTTCATTTGACTGACAATTATTACTGGCAGTCTCACGAGCACTGTAAGGCAAGTAAATGGAATATGTCCCCTTCCCCACTGCAGTGTGACCCTGGAGTTTGAATATATACTTAGGAGAGTGTTGGGGTGAAGCCCCCCACAATGGGGGGTGTGGGGGGCAAAGTCCCCCACTTACTTTTGTTTTACTAAGCAATATTAAAGCAAAACCAAACAATATAATATGAAATTAAGTGGGGGGAACATCACACATAGCAATACACATAGATATATACAGCTGTAAGTGTGCACAAGATGGATGGGTATGTCACATGTGAACCCCTTGTTGGGACCACATTGCCAACAAGGCCCCCACCCATTGCTAGTCACAGCAGAAGTTACACAGCCCTAATAGGTCCTGGCCTGGAGGCTGAGCAGGAGGAGCATGTGGACCCTGTGATTGTGTACTGGGTGCCTCAAAGTGCTGTAGCACATCCCACAAGTTTCTGTGGAGCCCCCTATGGAACAGACCCTGGACCTGACCTCGGGTGACAGAATCATGCCTGTGTGTGCCCCTGGAGGGGACAACATCCCATGAGGTGGTTCCAACTGAAGGTAGTGCTGGACCAGTAGATGAGGAGGCCATAGGGTTGGTCCCACATGTGATGTCGCCTGGTAACATGGCCAGATGAGGTGGGAGAGGTGGTTCTGCTGGCAACTATTCTGTAAACATGCTATTGTGTCACTGTTATAGAACATACGTGAGTAGTAATAGTCCACACAATCTCGGAACCTGTCCAACAGCATGCATAGATATCCCCAATAACACAGAATGACAGATGTGCAGCAATCACATTGCAAGCATACCACATGCATATATAGAACCATAGTGGCCCTGACAATGGCATGCAGGTGAAATAGTCCATAACAGGCCAGCAATGATAGTGTCCAAACAGGGAATATGGCTATAAACGCATAGCACAAAGTGTGGTACAAAACAATATATGTCCCAATGGTAGGTATGTTGTAGCCATACCTATTGAGTTGTGTGAACAGTTTGTTATCACTAATATGGTGGGAGGGTGACAGAGATGTGTATTAAGAACTATGGTAACCTTGCTGTATGAGTTGCTCAGACCTGTTTCCATCTTTATGTCTTTCAGGCAAGATGTCCCACAGCCATTTACCAGGGTATTCAGCAGCTGAAAATGAGGTAATCCTGAACCACCTTATACAGCACTATGTGGTTCTGTTTGGCAAAGCCACCCATAAGCAGCAGGAGTGGACTGCCCTGTATAATGATCTAGTCCACAGGGTCAATGATGTCGACCTGCATAACAGCAGTTATGAGCAGGTCCAGCATCATTGTACTGACCTACTTTGCAATGCCCATCTGCGTGCTGCTGCAGTCCAGGGGGATCACCTTGCAACAGAGGGGGGGACATGCCGTCCATTCCCCCTGACACATGTTGAGGAGCTCCTCGTCTGCCTCGTGGCACCTGCCTACCCGCACACCCAACAACTGGCAGAGATCATTGTGGAGGTGGATGCTACCCACACACTGGCTGAGGATCGTGCAGTTAAGGCCACAGGGCATATCATAAACCACTGTTGCGTATGCATCCACATCTGTACAGGTAGATCATGCATATGTGAGATGTTTTATTTATATATATATATATATATATATATATATATATATATATATATATATATATATATATATATATAGAGAGAGAGAGAGAGAGTCTGTTGCTGCGTAGTAGTAATAAACAGATGTACATAAGCGATAGTATTGTGGACTTGTACTGCTGATGTACTGTAATGCTGCACCGACCCTGTAGCAATGCTACAGCTGTGGCCACTGACATCACATCTCTCACACTCTTATGTAGCTCCTTCTGGTATACCACCAAGGCAGCAGCCTGTAGCTGGTGAGTATGGTTTATGTTCATGCTTGCCAATGTACCAGGCATGTAATGGCTATGGTATATTCCATGCACACATCTAACACACCTACCCATAATGCATGCTGTACATGTTGACGTATTGTTGCTGTTAAATGCACTGCATCACAGTGGTAACCATGATGGGGTATATGAAGGGTATGTCAGACACCTGCAAGATAACTAACATCTTGTCATTGTGAAATGTGTCCACAGGGATGAACATAATGGTGGGCACATGGCCTACAGTAGGGACATGTGTGAAACATCACCCTTATACAGTGCAGCAACAGTGTATTTACCAGTATTATAATGGCAACTGTTACAGATCTACACTATGGCATAACATAATACTGTGGTCCACATTATTAACTGGGACTAGGCTGTTACATGTGGTGTTCAGTATATGGGACACTGCAAACTGACACATGTGTAGTAGGCCATATTTGTCAAGCATCTGCAAAAAGGCTGTAGGTGAGGAGAGTGTGTCAGCATGACACACCAGTTCACTGCAGCAGGGATCCTAAGGATACTAAGAATGGCTGTATCTGCACACAGTCAGGTTCAGGAACTGTGGCACATGTAACCCTAACTCCACAGCAATAGTGATGGCAGTGTGTGAACTCCAAGGGATGTGCACATGAGTAGGCCTTGCAATCATGCAGAGTTGGGGGCATGTGTATGGCAGACTGACCATATACTGGCAAATGCTAATGGCCCATGCTAGTATACCCCTGCCAGGAATAGCGACTGCTGTAGTACACTTAACAATAGGTGCAACAAACCATCATGATAAGGCCGTGCCCACATATGCACCCATGGAGTGTATGCAATGCGGTCAGCATCTGCACACCTAACACATTTCTTAGACACTGCATGTGAATGTACAGGACATATGTCACATATCAGGGTCATGCACTGTTAATATATGCGATGATGTGGTCCCATGGCAGAACAAGGAAGACTGCGTCATATCAATAAGGGTGTGTACACTCCCCATAGCCATGGTAAGGTCTGACGGTTGTCAGTGTAATAGTATTAGATTGGTCATACATGCACCACTGATGTTGAGCTCTGTAAACCAGACATCAGGCATTCACAAATTACATCTGTCCACATATCATCCCAGGTATGTGTTGCTCAAACACATAGGGGCTGTGAGCATTAGAGCAGCCATAACTGACACAGCAATACACATTCAGCAATGGTTTGTACACCTGTGAGGTTTGGTGCACAGTACATGGCAGGGTGCAGAACAGGTGCACAGCAATACTGTGTACATGGGTGCAGTGTTTTCCAGGGGAAGGGGCATCACCTATTAACACAGCCCATGCATCACACACATGTATACTATTGCTAGCATGGCTTGACTATAGCTGCACTGCATGCTGATGAGTACCATATGTTATGCATGTTGACAGATGGGTAAAGGGAGGACTGTGTGTACTATCTCTGTGCAACCTCACCTGTATTTGTGTGTGTGTGTGTGTGTGTGTGTGTGTGTGTGTGTGTGTGTGTGTGTGTGTGTGAGTTGGGGGATATTTTGTCTGTAAGTGCAATCTTGTGTTGTGGAGGGGGGTTGATGCATGCAGGATGTGTGTGTGTGTGTGTGTGTGTGTGTGTGTGTGTGTGTGTGTGTGTGTGTGTGTGTGTACATGTGTGTGTGTTTGTGTGGGTGTCCATGTATGCACATGTGTGATTGTGGGGTTGTTCATAAGACAGGACTGCCCTTTGGGATTGTGCAGTACATGGACATGGACTGACACATGAGACATCAGGAATACTTGTCTGATATGTAATCATGTGATAGCTGATAGTATAATAAGGTCTGTAGCATGGAACATGCATTGGGAGGGAAAGTTGACACCAGGTATACCCTTAATATTGCAATCAGCAGAGAGGTGAATGACTACTCACGTATGCAGCACTACAGATGCATTGGGGAAACACTAAACAACACCAGGGAGTGTATCCATATATTACTGTTGTCCACATGATAAGTTGATTGAGCAGCAGATCTGGCATGTACTGAGCAATATTTACATATGACACTCCAGTGCATGACATTATGGAGTGAACATAGTAGCCCCTAACATAGGTGCCATGCTCACAATGTCCAGACATACACAGGGTGAACACTGGATGACAGCAGTGAGGCCATGTAAAATCTACTCCACTCAAGTCAAGGAGGTAATGGAGTAACAGGTCTTGTGCTGAGATCACTCATCTAGGCATTTACAGGAATGATACGTTAATGAGTGGTATTAATTGTTGTATGTTACCAAGTGTGATGCAGGATGGGGAACATATGTGAATAAATTGGGACTGTCTGTAAAATCAGGGACAGGTAGGTATTAAGGTGGAATGTGTTGTGTGTGTGTGTGTGTGTGTGTGTGTGTGTGTGTGTGTGTGTGTGTGTGTGTGTGTGTGTGTACTGTTATGCAATGCTGCACAGGTATTAAAGTGTGTTTCTTGTTTTCCCCCACAGGTGGCGAGGGGAGTCAAGGTCCCTCCTACATTCAATCTGATGTTGGTGTCCATACAGACACCGAAGATGATGATAGTACTGTTGAGGCACAGGTGGGGTTGTCAGGGGCCAAAACTGCACCATCATTTGACATCCTCCTCTTAGCCACCCCAACCCTGCACACAGTTACAGTGCTTAGACATACCCCATCACCAGTGGCCATAGCAGAGGGACAGTTGGTGGTTGGTGGCAGTGCACAGGAGAGTGTGGTATCTATGCCTACTGTGTCTGGTCACAGCAGGCATAGCTGAATGTCCGGCAGGGCATCACATAGGCAGATGTACCAGGATGCTCATGGTAGGGCCACTGGTCATCATGCCCCTGGCAGAAGCACCACAACTGGTACCACCAGGCACATGCTTCAGACTGTCATGGGGGCATAGGCATGTATAGAACTGTACACCAGACAGGGCCTGAGGCTGCAGAGGGCTGCTCTCTCATCTGCAAGTGAAAACTTCCATGAACTGCCTGGTGCCCTCTGTGATTATACCGAGGTCATGTATAGATGGTTGGGTGAGATGGTGGGCCTCATCTACCATGGTTTGTCTGTGCTTGAACCTGTGGTAGGAGTGCAGCAATGGCCGAGTCGATGTAGGCCAGCAACACCAACAGTTGGAGGTTGATGTGGACGTGCTAGGACACCAAGGTGCTCCCGTAGTGGCAGTACCATCCCCAGCACTGCACGGGGGTGCTGTCCACACCAGACCACAGCAGGCCATGTGCTCATGGCCCTGGCCAGTCCCAGGAGGGACCTGGTTCCAGCGGACATCTGTCATCATTAGGGGAGAGTAGCACATCGAGGCCTGTACCTGGACATGCCCATAGAACCCCTGGCAGGCACAGTCCACGTGTCCATGGCCGGAGGTGGTGAACTGCACACCCTGCCAGGTATGGTCTGCAGCTGTCCAAGAAACTCCTCTATAGGGCAGCCACATGGCACAACTGTGTGCATGCATACCAACACACTATATGAACACACCTAGGGCAACCCCATACCTACACACACCACATCACCATGCCCATTTCAACTAATTACACCCCTCACCCAGACACATGGTGTCAAATGTATGGCCTACCCTCAGTTTCTGGCAAACCAAAAACACACCCTGTGCATATGATGATACCTGTGCCACATCCCTGTCATCCATAACATCAATGCAGGGACAGGCTAATATGGTTCTGATGCACATGGTGACTGTACTACAATGTATCAATGTACTGCAGTGTAACATGTTGTCAGGAGTAATGTTAAATGCATACATGTCAGGTAGTGTAGCTGACCAGCTATGATGCATTATAGCTGTTAGTAACACTGAGTGAGTGTGGTCTCCATAATGTTATCCATTTGTATTGTAGGTGTACATGTGTCAGCAGGAGGATGGTCTGCAGTCATATTCCACAAGGGATATGGCACTGGGGTGACACCATGGCTGTGACATATCCTGGGAACAGTTGAACACATGTCACAGGTTTGTATAACAGTTATTGCCTGTGCCACATGGACAAGTGACCAGCTGGGACATGTATAATCAGCAACCTGATGTAGACCCATCCACATACACGCACAGTCTTACTTGGCAACACTGGGACTAGACCTCCCCTACCTAGGTATGTAGTGCTACTGAAGTGTGTGCCTTTCATTGTACACACCACACAGCATTTAGGGTGAGGTGTGTTCCAGGTTACATGTTACATGCAGAACATCCCCAGACATGTACAGTATGGTAATGGGGGATGTAATGGTTGTATATGGACAATACATAGTGTGACATACCATCATATACACATTAACAGACACATAACAGGCAGACACACATCCA
The DNA here is from genome assembly GCF_019279795.1 of Protopterus annectens. Taxonomy (NCBI): domain Eukaryota; kingdom Metazoa; phylum Chordata; order Ceratodontiformes; family Protopteridae; genus Protopterus; species Protopterus annectens. The sequence continues at coordinate 1,211,143,971 of NC_056726.1, forward strand.
AGAGATGTGGGCCTATCGGTGCTAACTAACTTGTCAGTGTGTCCAATGTGTTACAGGTAGGCTGCACACAGCACATGCATAACTGGGCTGGATTGTGGTATCAGTTACCTGTATGGTTGATGGTGACAGTGGTCACCATACAGTGGTACATGGGACATATACCGAGTACACCATGGTGAAATGACAGCGTACACAGCACCCACATCCCACAGTGGATATTGTGCTCACTGGAACCCATGATGACACTCTGACATACCCACCATCACACATTGCTCACGACTGCGATACAACCCATTGTACATCCCAACAGTGGTTCTACAGGGATATGCATCTAATGCACATGCCACAGGCATAGTAGGGTATTGCACTGTCATGCCTCACCTATGGGCAGCAACAACACTACTACTGTGTGGCAATGTGTATTGTAATAGGAGTATGTGGCCTCAGAATGCTGTCCCCTACAGATATACAGACATGCACACATACACACACTTGCCAGAACTCAATGGGTATCCCATGCCTATCGACCCATTTGTACAACACTGTTGTGCTGGTACGGCAAGGTTCATGTAGCCATTAGGGAGAGGAGTGTAACAAGGTACATGTAATGTCCAATACAGCAGCAGCCACATCTTACTATGGCAATGGGTGTTGCGGTGGTTGTGAAGGCTCTCATGGTATTCCCAACTACAGGTGTACTAACACACAGACACTGCTATCCACAGTAATGCACATGTACACATGTGTCAGTACTGGGGTGCATCGCTGCAGGTGGTCATAGGTGTATACCTGACTATTGTCCATGGAGAGATGGGTAGTGTAGGGGATGTGTGTACAGTGGTATCATGCCACCTGCCATGTGCCAGCAGGCAATCTATCGACAGACACCACTCTGTTGACCCACAGGTTGAGACCGACGTGCATCAGCCAATCCTCTGAGTGCCTCCTGCAAATGGCCACTGAGGTGATCCAGTTGACATCTATGCAACATGTATTACAACACATGGTTAGTGTCTGTGATGCAGACCTGTATCCAAACATGTTCTGTTGAATGTGGTAGTGTAGTGGAGGTACCCATGGCATGTGGTGCGTACAGGGTGTTGTCTCCTATATGTGCCAGTTATAACACAGCTAGGCAGACATGTCAGTGTCAGTCAAGCATAGGGTGCCTGTAAGTATCCAAGCTGGATACCTGCTATCTGCACATCTGTACAGGGACTGACAGACATCAGCTTGGCAAGGAGCTATGCGGTAGGATGAAAGTGTCGACTGATAGATGTCTGACAACAATATGTATGCCATTACTACATGTTGGAAGCCCTCACTGACATGTGCTGTACAGATGGTAGTCTACAGTTACTTTCCACATGTCAGATCATTATCCAGTTGGGGATGTATACTGTGACACAGCTTACACACCAGGAACATGACAGTGAGGCTTCAGAGTCCAGCTATGCCTGCAGGTGTGCTTGTTGTCAGTACTACATTTAGCACTCTACTCTTGTCTGGGACAGCACTGTCAGCAGTAGTACTTGCATGATACACTACATGCCAGTGTGACAGCATGTAACCTGGGTTACTACCCTTGTATGTAACACATTCACATGGATAACAGTGCTGTACAGGTCTTATATACTTGAGTATCCCAGACATGACACTCACACCCCTTCCTACTGTAATGACAGCACATAGACACATGTATTGTATATGGCATTACATACACTTATTACAGATGTCATTACCCTGCTATGTTTTCAGACTGGGATGTGAGCACTGGTTACCAGGGCTGAGCCCTGTTTAGCATGTGTCATCATTGCTGCAATATAACAGCTAAGCACCTTTGTGCACTAGTAAGCAAAGCCTACATGGTGTAAGCGCTTGTATGTTTAACCATACGTTAGCAGTGCTTAGCTTCATGCAAACCAGTGCAAACACACTTAAAGCTGCTCAAAACTGCCTTAACCACTCTGTATCCAACAGCTCTTGTTCTGCCCACCAACAAGATACACAGCCCTTGCAGGTCTTGAACCCAGTAGCCTCTACACTATAGTCACAGCAGTTAACCACTAAGCCATGACAGCTATGAAAACAGTTGTTGTTTGTTCAATATATCTGGCAGTACACATACTGAATAGTATTGAACAATTGATTTGACTTCCACAATTGTGTAGTACTTGTTATTGATATTACTGTTGCATCACATATGTTGTTATATCTAAATATACACATATCAGATACATACGGTGAAATACATCTGGGAAGGTATACACAACTGTGATGTTTACACATGACAGATATAGGGATATATACATATACATATGTAGATATATGTCTACATGTAATACCTGGTGGTGCAGAGGTCACATGGCCACATACTACCCAGAAGTTAGTGACATACATCTGTACAGAATCCCACTGCTTTGTCAGAAATACACAACAGTTATGGTGGCCTGGCAACAGTATGTCTTGCAAATAATTGGACACAACAGCACACTGGATAATTACACTAAGCTGCTAGGCATGTCACAAAGCACTGTGCAAACTACAGGCAGACTGCCACAACACTGGACTACATTTTGTATGGGGAATACACATGTACCTGCAAATATAGCAGGCTCTACACACGTCACAGCACAGAGTAACAGACATCTGTGAGAAAGTGCATACCTACAACCAATGTGAACACAGCCACAGTCACATATGGCACACAAGGTTAATATGGCACTATATGGACTGTCTGATAAACACCATCCTCATATGTGCCACTCACACACTAACCCTACATACACTGGGTCACGACACAGTGTGGTCCGATGCCTGTCTGTGGTATGGGACACGTGTGTGTCTGGCCGTACAGACATGTGAGCCAATAGGGTACTATACACTGGAGCAGCATGTAACATCAGATAGAACAGGACCAAGAACAATGGCATCTACCACCGTCTGTGCACAGCCCAAGGTACATATGTACAATACACATACAGTTGACAATCACCATAGGTATACAGACCCCAGTACTGTACACACAATCGCAGAATGCCCAGGATATGTCCTCAGAAATAACCTCTACTATACATAACATGTCTGGCAGTCTGATATCTGACTGACTTGTTATCAGGTGTGATGTCAATAAATAATGGTGTATAGAACATATGCACTTCTTACTGCATGACATATGTACAAAGGTTGACAGACTTGTGGCTGGAGCTACAAACACTGGGCAAATATTGGCATGTTGCTGTGATAACCTCATACCTTTACTGTCGTACCAGGGTTTCTTGTGACATATGTTCTATGAGGCATATGAAGTTAGTAACTCTCATGGCTGTCACCATGTACCGGCTGCAATCCTCAAACTATGCTTCTGCAGTTCTAAGATAGGTGTTCTGTGAGTAACACAGGAAACATAAGGTTATACACACTGCCCAGTCTGCAGATAACCATACAGATGGGAGTTTCCTCAAACACATAACACTGTCATGACAGGTATTAAATCATGTAGACCAGCCATATCCACACACACCCTGTTGAACCGACATTACTCCAAATGTAGAAGAGAAAAACTTACATTCTGTAGTCATGTCTGGCACATTCCCCTCCTGTCTGTTGGCCTTCCACAGTGTATGTTGTTAGAGGTAAATCCCAATACCATCTGTGATGCTGATTGCCAAACACCAAATTTAGGTCCTGCTCACAGTGAATGAAAAGGCCCAACACCCACATGATGTTCCTAGATATTGGAGTGTGTTTCCATGCAATTGGCTATGGAAATGTTACGACAGCTGCTGCACATGCAATCAGCTAGAGGGGGACTGTAATTTGTGCAGAGGCCATCAGCTGATCATGAGCATCACTTACAAAACACAAGCTGCTGCCTAAGCAAAGCAGGTGTACTTCTCCACATCCATCAGAGAGGGAGTGAGAGAGACAGACAGAGACAAAGTAAGTTAGGGAGGGGGTAGTTAAGTAAAACCTAAGCATGTTTGTGTCACACACCTACCAGTACAGGGTTTTAAACCCCTGACTGACTATGTATTGCTATCACATGTCTATGCAGTTATTGCATGCGCCACATAGCTTACATGTTGGGGAGCTGTCCAAAGGTATATCTGATGGTGAGTGATATCTGCAACAGTGATATAGTAGCGATAAGGTAGGTGTAGTACACGTGCCTGTCCACATGAACAGGTGTCAACGTCAACACAGCCACACTCTCTCAGTGACTCACACACATTGACACAGTTAGCAGGGTCAGGAATACACTTCCTAAATAGTTAGTTTGCCACAAGACAGTAGTGTGCAGGTATCACATGCACCACAGGGGTTATCCGGATGATATATGGGCAAAGGGTATGTGAAGGTGCCTGACATTAGATGGCATACTTCAGTAGGCCAATGGGAGTTGTAGTGAGTGTGAATGTGGTCAAAAGCATCATACTCCACACACACAGACACAGGGTGCCAGTATTGACATGTCTGCGTGCATTGCTTCACAGGTGTGTAGTGGTTGGCTGTGCCAGAAGGCTGTACAAGGCTAGGTGAAGGGTATGCCTTGGCATCAGGCCACATGACAATGGACTGCAGTGTGGCTCAGGGGGGTAGTGTCTGGATTGGCCCACACAGGTGGGTATTGTATTCACCATCCAGTCACCTGGGTTACTATTGTGTGTGGCCAGTGCTGTGTAATGCTTCCCATGTATGTGTTCTATAGTCCATGACATGGATGGTGCCTGGGATGTTCACATGTCCCACATGCATGTTAAGTGACATGTGGAACTGTATCTGGGGTGTCTGGTCCATGTTGTGTACACAGATCGTTATCATCAGATGTGCTAGTCCTGGCCTTATGTGGCAGGAACAGGTAATGGACACCAGGTTGTCCCTGCACCTACACTGATAGCATGATACAGGTATTTCCTGGTGTCAGTGGCATCTGTCCATACAGGGCATGTGTTTAAGGAATGGTATTTCCTTTTTGGGTCACATATGATGGCACCACAGTTGTTGCAGGTGTCTAGTGGGGAACATAGTGAAGACATACTGTCTGCAATGATGTGTCTATTGTAGTGATGGGACAGTATTCCATGGCTTCTGTAGTCCACTGCAATCACACCATGGTTACTATCTGTGAGCAATATGCAGGGTACTACCAACAAAGCAGTTGTTGCCTAGGCAAGTGTGTTTGTGCATGAGACATGGGTTTAGAGTGTTCTCTGGGTAATACAAGGGTTGCTTAATTTGTTCGCCAAGCCTTGATGTCACATGTAGGGGTATTGAATGGCACCCCAGCCTCTCAGCTATTTGACATCTGTTATCCTTGTAAGTTGGACATTGTGACATATCATAGGCCCACCATATAAGAAATTTGCAAAACCCACACCACAATGAATCCAGTTGTTACACACTCACATCCACATAGGATACGAATGACAAACAGACACACATACAGTTGCCATGTCTAGGATTAGAACTCCTACCTAACTAGCTTATCACAATACAGTATTATGCAGTTATAGGATGCACCATGGAGATTAGTGGATACTCCTTCCCCAAATGTGTATTTCAAGGTGAATGACATCAGCAGGCTTGCCAAAGAAGGGCATTGGAGGTTGTATTGACTGAATGGCTTCAAAAACATTGCTCCCTACACAGACAAACAAACAGATGCACACACTTGCCATGTCTGGGAATAGAACCCCTACTAACCTACTATATCATACTACAGCATTACACTGTTATAGGATGCACCACAGAGATTACTGGACTACTCCTTCCCCAAAAGTGTATTTCAAAGTGAATGACATCAGCAGGCTTGTCAAAGAAGGGCAATGATGGTTGTATTGACTGTGAATGGCCTCAAAAGCATTGCTTCCTACACAGACAAACAAACTTGCCCTGTCTTGGAGTAGAATCCCTACCAAACTACTATATCACATGACAGCATTATGCTGTTATAAGACACACCACAGAATTTACTGGACTACTCCTTCCCCCAAAGTGTATTTCACAATGAATGACATCAGCAAGCTTGCCAAAGAAGGGAAATGGGGCTGTATTGACTGTGAATGGTCTCAAAAGCATTGCTCTCTACACTGACAAACAAACACACACACACAATCATCCACACGCCATGTCTGGGAACAGACCTCCTACTGAACTACTATATCACACTACAGCATTACGCTGTTATAGGACATGCCAGAGAGATTACTGGTAGACTCCTTCCCCAAAGGTGTATTTCAAAGTGAATGGCACCAGCAGGCTTGCCAAAGTAGGGCATTTGAATTGTTGTGAGTGTGAATAGCCTAAAAAGCATTGATCCCTACATAGACAAACACACACACACACACACACACACACACAGTTGCCATGTCTGGGATTAGAACTCCTACCTAGCTAGTTTATCACACTACAGCATTACACAGTTTTAGGATGCACCACAGAGATTACTGGGCTACTCCTTCCCCAAAGGTGTATTTCAAAGTGACTGACATCATCAGGCTTGCCAAAGTAGGGCAATGGGGAGGGCAGTGTGTGTGCATGGGCCACAACCCATTCATCTAGAGGTAGACACACCACACTCAGGCACACACAGGTTTATAGTCCACAGGTACGTGTATACAACTGCTAGATGACTACTGCCTTGTACAGTCATGTTGCACAGTTAGGACTAGCACCACAGAGTCTATAATGCTAAGGGATTCCAGAGACTAATTTCTACGGTGAGTGACATTTGCACATCATGTGGTTGTAGCCATTTGGCTATGTGCTGGGTGGGATAGGCCTCATGATAGAAGGCTTTTTGTTACTGTCACTCTCTTCCACATGTCTATGTATGTGCACTTTTGGCATATTATAGTGTGTTGTCCTTGGATATATGTGTGTATTCCTATTCATGTGTGTACAAAGCATTACTGGTGCATACTGAGGGGTGTATGCACTAACATCTGCAACTGCCAGATATGTATGGTCCACTGTTGTTGCCAGACATGGGCTTCATGTGTGTGAGCATGCCCAGTATGACCTTTCAGTATTTTGTTGTCTGACATTGCCTTCATTTCTCTAATTGTGGGAGCATGCCCAGTATGCCCTTCTGTATTGATTGTGTGGATCCATTCCAGGGAGATTGTACTCCAGTGCAGACTTTTGTGTTCTACACCTACAGCTGGCAAACTGTTTCTGCAGGATATACGTAGATCAGTTGACAATATGAGGTCAAACTGAGCAAGGGATCGTGGGTATTATAGGTAATTGTGTCTGTGGTGCTTCTGCTACATGGTCCTGGTGTTAGCAAAGATATTCAGACATGTGTACTGTTATACACTGTGATGTTTTATGTCATTAAGTACTGTCAGGTAGACATTTTTGCTCACAGTGATGTCCTGGGGAACACAGGGTGAATACAGCTGTGTCCAGTATTATGGTCAAATGTCTACATATTCCTGCAAACTAATGTTATTCTGGAGGGGGAGCTGCAAACATTCACTGCTAGGTCTCTGTAACTGGTACAGCACCTTGGTACAGTGGTGGCAGAGGATCCCATACTTGTACATCCATCGATGTGACAGTATGGCCCTATCTTGCTGTGGCAATACCTCACAGCTGTACATATTCACACAGATCACCCAGAGGCAGGGGTTATAAGTCAGGACATTACCCCTATTGTGGTTACGAGCAGATTTGTAGCCACCCATTCTTGTGTTTGCAGCCAGGGAAAGCATGTGAACACGGCTGTGTTTCAGACTTCGCACATGCTATGCTGTCTATGGTCCCACCACCCCCCTCTAGTATTCTATCCTCTTCCATACATTATGAAAACATTCTCTGATACTTTCCCTATAGTTATCACCTCATCATAGCAGTGTATTGGTGTTGGTCCACAGTTCATGCAGTGGGACATGTTGGACATGTTACTGTAGTTTGTCCACATGGCCTTGCATATGGATTATGTAGACTATGTTATGTTGTTATATGGGAGTCCATGACATAACATACATTGGCAGTACGGGTGAGACACAGGCCTTTGGCAGAGGACTGTAGGCCATTTGGTAGTGATGCAGGCCAGCTGTAGCAGGGAATTGTATTCTGTAAGTCCTAAAGTCCCAGACTGCTGTACAGTATATTCCCCTGGGGTGACAGGGTAAGTGTGCTAGGTGTTCATGCCAATACTTTCTGTCAGTATTGATCAAGTGGTGTGGATGCTGGCAGGGTGCTGCTACAGCTAGGGACACACCTGCATGGGACACCTGCACTGCATGCTGCATTCTTTCGCTATTGCCATACATAGGTGGGGGTCATATTGTACCCATTCCCAACAGCAGGGATAAGACTGGAGAGGTACCTATGGGTGGTGGTTGGGTGAGCTGGCTGCATGTGTGCTATGGACACTACTTGCATCTGACTGACAAATATGCATGGGGCATTCCACTTATGCTAGCTTGTGCAGAGACATCAGCTGTTTCTCAATACATCATTCCTTTGTGATCTGCAAGTGTTTGGCAACATCAGTATTACCTACTACAAGCCCAGATAATGTGCTGCATACCTGTATGTACAATTCCAAGGGTGTGTCCATTTAACAATTACACATTATACACTGTCTGTCTAGTGTACTTTCCCCTGTGTACTGCTTGTATATCTGGCCCAACAGTCATGCCATGTTCATCTTTCAGATGGTGACACATATTACCTCCATACATTTACAATGGCTTATTGCTAGAATGTGTTATACGGGGAAGCATTGTGTTTGGCACTGCAGTTGTGAGGACTTGGCCCTGTCATTGGCAGTACTGGGCAATGGCAACTAGGACAAACCTCACCATGCATACATACTGACCACTCTCACACAATATGAAACACACACCAACCTAACACACGCATACCTGCATATTGTACAAATGCTACAATCTATCCTGCTACCTTGGCCACCTCAGGTAATCTGTGCTCCACTGGTATTATACCTACACATACATGTTACTACATTTCTACATAGGATTGGGGAATCACACCTGACTGTTACTACGTGTCTACATTGTATTGGGGGGCACAACCCAACTGTTACTACATTTCTACATAAGATTGGGGGGCACACCTGACTGTTACGTGTCTACATCGGATTGGGAGGGCACACCAGTCTGTTACTACAGTTCTACATAGGATTAGGAGGGCACACCTGACTGTTACTATGTGTCTACATCGGATTGGGGGGGGCACACCAGACTGTTACTACATTTCTACATAGGATTGGGGGGGCACACCTGGCAGTTGTACACATTTGCTATGACTGTATTGGTATGTCAGGTGCTCTGTGTCATTCTGTATTCTAACCTATCATGCTGACTAGAGACATATCAGTGTACTACAAGTCTTAGGTTTGATTGACCTACATATCAGTTTCTGACTTCTTACCCTTCAGAACTAACATCTTACTGCCTGACCTAGTGTAGTCTGTCTGTGTAGGCCTGAGGGGGAGGTTACTGATAGCCATCATTCAGAGGCCTTAGCACAGCCTTTGTTTGTGTTTGTCTACACCTGCCCTGCTGGCTGAGACTGTTGTTGGGTATGTGAGCCTCCCTGACTAACATGTATGTGTCATATGGACACACATGTGGCCCAGCACATTTCCTGCAGTGGGTTTTGTCACCATGTGTAGTACTGGCTACTACGGTGACACCAGTATTTGTTACAGATGTCATGCTACCACTACAGGTGTCTACTATCTGCTGGCATCCTATTCAGCCACCCGATTCCCTTGCATGCTCACATCTATACCATAGATACAAGTAACAACACATACTCCTCCATTCTGCAATTGGTAAGAAGAGTGACTTACCTTGTGGCTGTGCCAGTATTGAGGATGGTGCTGGAGGGCTGCCTATGTTGGATACATATAGTACAGTCCCTATACATGGTTGAGCACAGGTAGTGTCATGTTTGGCATCCATTTTACTGTATGTGTGAGTCAGAGAGAGGTGTCATTCCCTGGGTCCCTACTGTGTCGGTGTATGTGCTATGCATTGCCTCTTTGCCAAGGTCAGGGCATACTGGGTATGCCTCCTTCTGTCTACTGGGGCAGGCTCAGGTTGTTCCTCCTCTGAGTCACTCTGTGTCTGTGCAGGCCTTGGCAATGGTGGGGGGCTGTGTAGCCCTGCCCCATGCTGTTCCTGCTGCAGCTGTTTCCGCAGGATCATATTGTGTAGCATGGCACATACGATGATAATCTGAGTACATGTAGCTGGTGAGTATTGCAAGGCTCTGCCAGATGTGTCCAGGCACCAGAACCCTGACTTGAGCATCCCAAATACATACTCTATTATAATTCTGGTCTGTGCTTGTGCCTCATTATGGAGTTCTTGTTCGTGTGTGTGTGTGCATTTCTGATGGGTGTCAGCAGCCACAGCTCCAGTGCGTAACCATCATCCCCTACTAGGTGACCATTAGGGATGTCCTCATTAGCAAATCTCTGGTACAGCTGCATCAGATGCCAGATGTGGGAGTAGTGATAGCTTCCAGGGCAGCCAGCACACACATTCATTATAATATCCTGGGCATTGCACATGACTTGGCAGTTGATGGAGGGGAAGCCCTTGCAGTTGATGTAGACCCTACCCTGCTCACCGGGTGGTGCTTTGATGCATATGTGCATGCAGTCTATAGCACCCTCTACCTCAGGGTATTCTGCTATTTGGTGAAAGAGATGCATATTGCTGTCATGGCCATTGGCATGGAAAACAGTTAAAAAAAAACTTTTATTTTTTTTTTTTAGCTGATTTCGGCTGTTTAAGCATAGGGCAGCGCGCTGCTGCCCTACGCTTAAACAACCAAAATCACTTTAAAAAAAGAATGCTTATTTCAGGTTATTTTTTATATTTTTGTGTGTGTGTGTGTGTGTGTGTGTGTGTGTGTGCATTTCACGGGTGTTGGTGAAATATATGTGCTCACCAGCATGTGCTGACATGGTGTCCAGGAACTGGTGGAGTACCCTGGATGCTGATGCCTGTGAGATCCCCATGATATCCCCAGTTGGTCTTTGGAAGATACCTGTAGCTAGTATTCTTAGGCCTACACATACCTTGGTATGCACTGGGATGGGTTCCCCTCTGTTAGTTCTGTGTGTCAGGCGTGGCCGGCACAGCTCAACAATTTGCAGTAGGAGGTCCCTGTCCACCCTATAGTGCTCCACTATCTCCAGCTCATGTAGCCCCTAGTAGGTTACCCTGGGTCTGTACACTCTTCTCCGTCTCCTCACTGTGGGTTGGTCAGCAGCATTCTCATCTGCACCCACACTCAGCCTCTTCCACATGTTGATGTATGATAGTTACTGCAGTCCCTATCATTTTTTTCTTTTTGTTTGTTAAAATTTCCCCGCTTGCATACACCGGTGGTGTAAAGTATGTGGGAAAAACCAGAGGGTAAGGTGTTTGCATAGTTTATAGTAGTGTCCTGGGCTGCTGCCTGTGTAATTGGCTGATTTTGATACATTTCACCTGCCGGCTATGCTAGTTCTCCTTGATTACCTTCCTACTACAGTTTTCCATTCTCATTGCCTTCCTGTTTAAGTCCAGGAGCGAGACATGCAAACACAGTGCTCAAATGTTCACAGAGCTGCTATTTCCTGATTTACTTTTTTTTCTTTAAAACCCAGTGCACGCACACCGGCTTAGGCAGTGTAAAGAGTGCTAGGCAGTCTCAGACACACCCCCTTGCTTAGCTCTGCTAAGCTAAGGGCAAACCCGAGCCACAGGGCTCCAGTCCACTTACAGTATGCCTGAAACACACCCCTATGATGTCAGCTTACTCTTAGGCTTGAATCAAGCTATTCCTGCACTTACTGTCTGTTTATTTTAACTGTGGAGCTTTTCTCCCCGGGCCTCCCCTGAAAATGGACCTACGTCCAGTCAGACACTCCTGGTCAACAAATATAAATAAATAAATAATAAATAATACACTGTTGGGTGCTGACTTGCATTGATGGAAAATCTGGGATTCAGTATCATTCCCCTCATTTGCATAGGATTGTCTGCTAATGCATAGTTACAGGTCCCACAGTGAACATCCCCCCTTAGCAATCACTATTCACTGGCCATGTTGTCTTCTGCCTGCCATTGAGTATGATGGCAAAATAGTGATTTTGGTTAGAATGCTTATTTCAGGTTATTTTTTATATTTCTGGCCCGATCCCGTTTGCGTGACGCAAACGGGATCGAGCCAAAAATATAAAAAAATAACCTGAAATAAGCACTCTTTTTTTAAAGTGATTTTGGCTGTTTAAGCGTCAGGCAGCAATGCGCTGCCTTATGCTTAAACAGCTGAAATCAGCTAAAAAAAAAAGTTTTTTTTAACTGTTTTCCATGTCAATGGCCATATATTTGGCCATTGGCATGCTTTACATGTGATACCCACCCTTTATTTGGAGCTGTCATGGCTCTGTTTTGTAGTTTGTAGAAATGTACTCGGTTACTAACCGAGTACATTTCTGCAGATTACACTAGTCCTTCACAGCCAGCTGTCAACTTCCTGGATCACAAACTCACCTTGTTTACATGTTGTTCACCTGCAAATGGGGTAATTTGCATACAGGAGCTGCATCCATGCAGGAATAGTGCAGGAGCACTTGTTCACGTCCCTGCAGCTTATTCCTGGATTGCATGGAGGACATATTGCCTCCTGGAGCTCTTGCACTGTTCCTGCACACGGTGCAGGGCTTGCTGAATCTAGGGGTAATTCTTTCCCAGTTTAGGCACTTATAATGTAGTGAAAAACAAGAGAAATTATTGCATTATGAACATGCAAATTGTTTGAAGATGTCTCAGATGTTCTGGAAAAAGAAGAAGGGGAGGGGGAAAAGAAGGTCTAAGCATGCCAATACAATTCATTTCACTAAATTTTGAAAGAGATTATCTTAGTTGCATTGTGTGACCAACAATAAAATAAAACAGTGCTAGACTACATACCTCTCAAACTCTTAGTACAGGAAATCTAGACAAAGACAAAAAGTAGGGGACAATGGCTCAAAAATAGGAACACATTTTAAATATTACTCTTAGTGAGTTATTAGAATAAAAGATTTTGTGTTGGTATAAACTTTCAGAATGCTATGAAGTCAGAAATTGAAATGCCTGTCATTATGTGGCATCAATCCTCAATGATTTGCCAGAAAATCACAAATTCTATTTGGAACAGATCAAAAATATGAGTCAAACATCTGGACTTTCTGTGAAAATCTGGACAGTTGAGAGGTATGTTTGACAGTGACTAATTAATTTAATTCACAGAAAAATTACAAATGCTTGGAGAATGTATGAGTCATGTTTATTGCCCAAATACAATTTTTAAATCTAATTATCTAAGTATTGATAAATAGTTTAATGGTGGAAAGGCATATAGAACAATTTTCTGGGAATTTAGTAGCCAACTGCAAAGTCAAGTGTCACATGCCTATCAGTATGCATTGTATTACCAGAGCTTATTATTTTGGACTAAGAAACAGGTTACTTAATTTGGTCTCTGAAGGATATTAATGTTACAGTTGTTTACACGGGGTTAATCAGCAGCCGTGAAACAAAAGGCAGAATCAGAAAGACTGCAAGTTTGTTTGACAGTGATGAGTCAATTATTAGCTGTTTGTATGCATATGTGTAGGTTTTGTGTGACAGGGTATCCGAATGGTACAAAAGCACAATAAATGAGCAGTGTAGGTCAAATGCCAGACAATTTTTACTTTTCATGATTAGGACACTATTCTCTCACAGAAAAGTTACTGTTGCAGGACTTCTTACTATAGCATTATTGGAGTTCAAAGATCCACTGGTAATAAAGCTGAAGTTGACTTGGACATGTGTAGGCACTCATACTGGTAACAAAATACATGTGCAAGTGTGTACATGAGTGAGTACATATGTATGTGTGCATGTCTTTGTGCAGGACATCAGGAACATTCTGATGCTTATGATCATTTAGTAACCTAGGGTCCCATTTTTTTTCCATATGGAACAGTGTCATTCAATTATAGCTTGTTAACGAGTATATTGCTGATATATAACTGCAAATAAATTGTTAATTAAAGAAACAAGTGCACTCCCCAGTGTTCTTAATTTATATGCCTTTTTGAATAATGCTTTGGTTTTAAATAACTGCCCTTCACACTTTTATCTCAGCCTATTACTTTAACTATAAAGTCAGAAATAAGCAGATACATAGTTTCAAATCAGGGAAACATTTTAAATATTATTACCACAGTAACATAGAAAGTTAGAGAGAGCAAGAGAGTATGTGTGCATTCCTAAGTATAAAGTATTAACTGCAATATTTAGCACTGTTTATCAGTTACAGATGTTCCTCATATAGATCACTGCTGCAGTAGCTATAGCCATATGGGTTATATCCTGCCAAGGATATAACAGACGAATAACTTCCAAGGCTTTAAGGCACCTTCCACACATGACAAGTTGTCAAGCATTTTGAGCTGAGCTGACTAAAAGGCAAGTTTAGGTGTGAAGCCCTTTATAGATTTACTGCCATCGAAGAGTATGCTTCACTGAGGTTTTTGAGAATTGACGGTTGCCTTATGCTTTTCTCTGTTTGGCAGATAAGTTCCCTTTCTGGAAAAAAATTCATTTTCTTTAATTTTATTGATGTTTTATTACTTTCTTCTTCAGGAAAGTTATTTTCAATCTAGGAGTGTTGTTATTTAAGTGACTGTCTCAAGACTGTAACGTTCTTTTGAATGGAGCACTCATTACTTTCTAGCAGTTGCAAAGTAGAGTATACTAGTGGAAAATATAATTTCTGTGGAGAAATTGAGTTTATGTTTCCACTGTGGAGCTGCCACAGTGTTTTAAGGTGTTTTTCTTCTGTCAAAAGAGAAAAGTTAAGCAAACAATCTTTGCCACCACAGCAGGGTAACAATTTGCTTCAGCTGCAGGTGGGTTCATAGGTTTATAGGTGTTTACTAGGCTAACAACCACAAGGGCCTTTGTAAGCCTAGCCATCCATTCCAAATCTCTGACAAGTTCTGATACCATTGATAAAAGTAAGCAGTGGTTTCGGAGATGAAACATTTACAAACAGGGGCCTGGAAGATGAACTGTTTACAAGTTGCCTGTGTCCTTTAGAGAAGTGTCAATCCAGAGATGAATTTCTTGTTTCCCATCCAGTTGTCCAAGTTGCACTTGAATTGAGTTAGGAAGGAACTCTGCTTTACATAGATGGGGAGCCTGTTACAGGGATGGAGTAGTCTCTGGGATACATACCTGTCTTTCTAGACGGTCCTATTTATATCATAGGCAAAATTTAAGTCTTCAGAATGGGTAATTTTGGTGCTGTTTGTTTAGTGGAACTCCAGGAGGTCCATCAGAGTGGGAAAAGTGAGAATCAAACACTGCACCTTGTATCTGAGTCTAACACCTTAACCCTTATACCAAGCCCCAGTCTTTTTGATAGACTCTGCTGTGGTCATTTGTTGTACCTTTTTTGCCCTGGATCTCTTTGGGCTAGAACCTATAACTGCTATGGACTGGGGGTTAGCTATGTCCTCTGTGGCTGTTACATTCTCCTCAGTGGGCAAGGGAGAGACACTCTTGTTGGTCCTAGGAGTGGGAATAGGGAAGGTTTCCCCTGTTGTGTCAGAATACTGTGTGCATCCCTGGAGAAGCAGCTGCTGCCATTAATAACATGATTGGGCCTCTTTTTTAATGTCAAAAAGGGAAGAAAATTAAGCATGTATCTACTCTTCAAATGTCTTTGGATATGAGTAGTTTACTGGGACTGGCTCAGAGTTTCATTCAGGCTGTTGATCCTTCTAGTTTCTTGTAATAGAAACAGCGATTCCTCTTTTCTGAAGAAATTCAAGATTCTGCATCTGAACAGAAAGATGCAGAGATGGATTCAGGGTTTTGTCCTCAGATTTCTGATTCAGACTCTAAGCAGAGCTCAGTTTCTGATTCTCCTTGTGGGGATTTCTCTTTCTCTGGGACTGTTGCTAGAATGTGCCAGTGTTTTCAGTGGTAGAACATTGAGGTTTCTCAGTCTTTCAGAAAATACTACAAGTTGTTGCAGAAGGATTTTCCAGACCTACACCCATTCCTCCTGTCTTGTCTGCTTTAGAGGATGTGTGTCTTACTGCCTGCAATTTTCCTGATAGTAAGCCAACTGTTTCTAAAAAGGCATTTAGGATGTGCAAAGTTCCTCACTCTTTTAAATTTGTATACACTAATGCCAAACATGACCCAATAACTATACCCTTAGTTGATTCCACTGGTGCTATGCACTTAGTTAATTCCAGTCATACTCATTTTAATAAAGATGGGTCAATTATTGATAGGTATGGGAAAAAGTATATATCTCTAACTGTGATTTTCAGAATTTTGAATTGTCGGGCTCACATGTTAATAGGTTCATATGCAAGTAAAGGCTAGTTGCTCTTGTGGACCTTTTTAAGCCCATCCAGTTTCCCTTAGTGAGACTCAAACCTTGTGCTTCTCACCTGTGAGGTAATCACCATAACCATTACTCCAACTCCCAACAAAAGCTTGTTTTGACAAATTGTGAAAGTGTGACAAATGTTTTATCTATGGTTTCTCTTGTGAAGAAAAATCTACTTTAAATAACTTAAGTTTCTTCTATTACACTGGTCACTACTCCTTGTTTGCAGTGTACATGCGACCCTGTTTATACTTCTACCAGGACTATGGCCACTGGTAATATTTTAAGGAGGTTTGCTTGGCTGCAGTCTCAGAACCTCCCAGATAATGTAAAAAATGAGATTTTAAATTCTGCCTTCTTCAGAGATTTAGTGTTTGACTCCTCTGCTACAGAGGTGATCAAAAAGTATAATGAAAGGGACAAGCTGATCCAGGGAATCTCTAAAATGTTTCAGCCCTCCTTTCAATATTGTCCAAGGGATTTTCTTTCTCTTTATCAAATTTTGACAAAAAACAGAATAAACAGCCTCAAAAGCATTCAGATAAACTGTCATTTAAGAAGAAATGGTAAGGGAGTTTCAAAAAGATATCTCACACCTCTCAAAAATCATAGACAATCCAAAAAGACTGAATGACTAATCAAGAGACCTTCTTACCCCGTTCCACCATGGCCCTTTTCTCTTACAGAAAGTCTTGATCTCCAGTTTTCTCTTTAGCAACAGATTGTTTCAGACAATTGAGTTCCAAAAATCATTCATCAAGGTTACAGATGGCAATGGGAGGAAATTCATCCTTTCCAGAGGGGTGTTCCTCGTCCTGCAATCAGGCTTTTTTGATTCCACCTGTTCTTCATCACATGCTATCCCAAGGAGAGCTAGAATCAGTTCTTCCTTCTCAGGTGGGGAAAGGGTTTTATTCAAGGATGTTCCCAGGACCAAAGCTAGAAAATTCTTGGATACTAGTTCTGGATCTTTCTTTCCTAAACCTGCTTGCGATAGCGACTAAATTCAAAATGTTGTCACTTGACAAGTTGAGAAACTATTAACTCTTTTTCCTCTTTTAAGTTTCTTGGGAACACTAGATGTAAAAGATGCTTATTGTCACATTCCTGCTCATCCAGACTTCAGACTTTTCTTAAGGTTTTGTGTGTCTTGTTCACATTATCAGTTCTCTGCCTTACCTAGTATCCACTACTCCAAGAGTGTGCAAAAAGTGTCTAACTCCAATTATAGCTCATTGCAGGCTACAGGGTATCCACATTTTTCCATATTTAGATGACTAACTAATCTTTGCACAGTCTTTTTCAAAGTGTCAGGAATCTCTCTCTCTCTCTGTCTTGAGTGACAGATCTCTTGCACAAATTGGGATTTCAGGAGAACATTCAAAAGTCTTTCTTTAATCCCTCACACAGGCTTGCACTCCTGGGATGTCAGCTAGACACCTCAGTTAAAAAAGCTCTTCTTCCATAGGAAAAAAATATATATTTAATTATATCTATTTTTAGGGTTTTCCACTCAGACTTTGAACACTCTC